>NC_081778.1:32136128-32148628 GCF_963082965.1 Carassius carassius
AATAAATATTAATTATTCAACAGATAATCCAGGTCCTCTAATTTGATTGGACGAGCGGCGTTCAAACAGTGCTGATCCAGGATTTCTTCAACAGCACTTCATCACATGCACATTCGATATTAATATATCAGAGACGTAATTAAACTTCAGATGAACCACGGCACAAACACACATTGTTATTTATAGGCACCTTTACACTCCTACAATGTAAAAAAATCTATTTCAAAGTTGCATATAAAACCAAGATTATTACAGTCTTTTAGAATAAAATGCTATTTCAGTGCTGTTTCTTTGTTTATTTTATTTTAATTTTATAACTATATTTCTTCTTGAAATTGTAAATCCTTCAAACATATTTAGTTTGTATCTCGAGATATAAACTCAGAAATGCATGATATAAACTTGCAATTCTGAGAAAAGATTCATGATCGTGAGATACAAACTCTTTCTAGTGATTTCTAGTTTGTCTCGCAATTCAGATTTTTTTCTCTAAATTCTGAGTTCACATCCTACAATTCTACAAAAAAATACTATTCAGTCTTTCTACTTAACAAATTTCACATTTAATTCAGTGCGTTACTTGTTGTTTCTTCGTAATTATATTTAACATTATTTTCATTAGATGTTTTAGAACTAAATTGCAGAGAAAAAGTTAATCCTACAAACACATTTACATTAATTTAGCTTTTATCCAAAGTGACATTCAGATGCAGATGTCATGGAATTCTGCAATTTTTGTTTATGTCTCGCACTTCTGATTATTATCTCACAATTCTGATTTATATCGCAATTCAGATTTTTTATCTCGCAATTCTGCATTTGTCTCGCAATTCTGATTAATATCGCAATTCTGATTATTATCTCACAATTCTGATTTATATCGCAATTCAGATTTTTTATCTTGCAATTCTGCATTTGTCTCGCAATTCTGATTTATATCGCAATTCTGATTATTATCTTGCAATTCTGATTATTATCTCACAATTCTGATTTATATCGCAATTCAGATTTTTTTATCTCGCAATTCTGCATTTGTCTCGCAATTCTGAATATTATCTCGAAATTCTGATTTATATCGCAATTCTGATTTTTATCTTGCAATTCTGATTATTATCTCACAATTCTGATTTATATCGCAATTCAGATTTTTTATCTCGCAATTCTGCATTTGTCTCGCAATTCTGATTATTATCTCACAATTCTGATTATTATCTCGCAATTCTGATTTACATCGCAATTCTGATTATTATCTTGCAATTCTGCATTTGTCTCACAATTGTGATTTATATCCTGCAATTCTGATTATTATCTCACATTTCTGATTTATATCGCAATTCAGATTTTTTATCTTGCAATTCTGCATTTGTCTCGCAATTCTGATTATCTCGCAATTCTGATTTATATCGCAATTCTGATTATTATCTTGCAATTCTGATTATTATCTCACAATTCTGATTTATATCGCAATTCAGATTTTTTTATCTCGCAATTCTGCATTTGTCTCGCAATTCTGAATATTATCTCGAAATTCTGATTTATATCGCAATTCTGATTTTTATCTTGCAATTCTGATTATTATCTCACAATTCTGATTTATATCGCAATTCAGATTTTTTATCTCGCAATTCTGCATTTGTCTCGCAATTCTGATTATTATCTCGCAATTCTGATTATTATCTCGCAATTCTGATTATTATCTCGCAATTCTGATTTACATCGCAATTCTGATTATTATCTTGCAATTCTGCATTTGTCTCACAATTGTGATTTATATCTTGCAATTCTGATTTATGTCTCACACTTCTGATTATTATCTTGCAATTCTGATTATTATCTTGCAATTCAGATTTTTTTTATCTCGCAATTCTGCATTTGTCTCACACTTCTGATTATTATCTCGCAATTCTGATTATTATCTCGCAATTCTGATTTTTATCTTGCAATTCTGATTTTAATCTCACAATTCTGGGTTTGTCAAATTGTTCACTTGTTTTTCGTCTCTCTAAAAAAAAAACAATTTTGACTAGCATTTTTTAAATCTGATTTCTAAGTTTACATCTCGCCATTTTTGTTGTTGTTGTTGTTTTGTTTACACAGAAATAACTACTATTCAGTAGTTCCGTGTGTTGTTTGCCGTTTCTTGAGAGATGCAGAGGTTGTTGTTGAAGTTGTTCACTCGGGGTTCATCTCTCCGTGATGGCTTTGTTCTCTGCAGGTGTCTTCATCATCTGCTGGCTTCCTTTCTTCCTGACACACGTTCTGAAGGCTCACTGCGGCAGCTGCTGCATCTCTCCGTCTCTCTACAGCGCCGTCACGTGGCTGGGTTACCTCAACAGCGCCGTCAACCCCGTCATCTACACCACCTTCAACATCGAGTTCCGCAAGGCCTTCATTAAAATCCTGCACTGCTGACAGACAGCAGAGGACTAACTGAACAAAAGAAACTTGTGACATTTGTAAGATAACACTGATCGACAGACACGGTGAAAAGGCTTTGTTTGTGGAACTGATTGTCTGAAACGAGCCGCAGATGTTTAGTCACTCTTTTTACAGAGCTGACATAAAAGAAGTACTCATCTAGAAATGAACGTGTCATCATTTGCTATATATCCAAACCCGTTTTAATTTAGTTCTGTGAAACACAGTTGAGGACACGTTGACATTGCGATCATAAATGTACGGACATTCTGACTTTCTCAAAAATCTGAGTTTACAAATTGCAATTCTATTTATTTGTTTCTTTCACGCAATTCTGGTTTTAATCTCGCAATTCTGCATTTATCTTTTTTCTAATTTGTGATTTATATCTCGCATTTCTGATTTATATTTTTTGCGATTCTGAATTTAAATCTCACAATTCTGATTTATATCTTGCAATTCTGATTTATATCTCGCAATTCTGATTTTTATCGCAATTCAGAGTTTGTCTTGCAATTCTGATTTATATCTTACAATTCTGATTTATGTCTCGCAATTCTGATTTATATCTCGCGATTCAGATTTTTACCTCACATTTCTGATTTTTATCGCAATTCTGCATTTGTCTAGCAATTCTGAATTTAAATCTCGCAATTCTGATTTATATCTCACAATCCTGATTCATATCGCAATTCTGATTTATATCGCAATTCTGATTTTTATCGCAATTCTGATTTTTATCTCGTAATTCTGATTTGTTTCGCAATTCTGCGTTTGTCTCACAATTCTCTGTAATATAAATATATCTCGCAATTCTGACCTTATATCGCAATTCTGTGTTCATCTCAATTCTGACTTAATTCTGCATTTGTCTTGCGATTTTGACTTTATATCTTGCAATTCTAAATTTGTACAACACAGAATTGAGAGATAAAAAAATCGCAATTGCCTCAATAAGTAAGACTCTTTTATAATAAATAAATGGTGTTTTTTGTGCTTTTAGGAGTTTGGCCGTATAAATCACTGTTCATTTTCCTCGTACCAATACAGAAGCTCAGGCATTCTCCTAAACATCTCCATTTGCTTTTCACAGAAAGTCGTACAAGTTTGAACGACATGAGGGTAAGTAAATGATGACAGACTGATCATTTATGGATGAGCTCTGCCTTTAAATCATGTTTTCATTATCGGAGAAGGTCTGTCATGCTGAAAATGGCAATTTATTCCTGTCATAAAGTGTACAATTTAAAGTTACAGTTCACAGAGTGAGTGGAGATAATTTCAGTTCTTTTTTAATCTCCAACCAGTTCAATCACCTTTGAATATTTAAACATGTTTCGGACTGAATGTTTCAGTGGAATCGCTAGTAATGATCTTGATGTAAAGTATACTGATGCTCACCAAATGCAGTTTGCATCTCTGAGAAAGCGCAATCTAACGTGACGTCATGCAGAAGCCCAGAATCTGTACACTGTATGCGGTAAATAACATGATATAAATATTGATGTAAGTATTGAGTCCAATGACATTTTTGTCTTTTACAACACGGCATGATGATGTTCAGTTATTTAACAACCTTACCCTTAAAGATCCATAGATCCTTATAGAGCTCACTAGATTCAAACTGAGCCAGAAGATAGAAAATGGTCACAAGAAACTAAATTATGATTAGTTTCTGGATGTAAAAAAAAAAAATTGATAAAATTAATAACAAAATTTTTTTACAGTATATGTTATATAATTACAGTAAACTTAAGCTGAAACCATAAAAACAAAACAAAAAAAACATTATTTATTCATATATTTCAAGTTATGAAAATGTTTTTGTTTTATTTTAATGGTTTTAATTTTAATGGTTTTAGTTTTTGTTAACTTTAATAACCCTGTCTAAATGATACATAAATAACACTGATATGTTGCAATATTAATTTAGTATCATTGACATACTATTATAGTTTTTATTATTAGTTTTATTATAATTTTTTATTTCCCATTTTCGTTTTGTAGTTTAAAGTTTTATTAATTTTGTTGTTTTTGTCTTTTTTACCAGCTTTTAAATAGTTAAATAAATTAAAAATTATATATTAGGTATAGTAAATTTAGTATATTAGGGTAACCTCAAAAATGAGAAATATTGCATTGGAAACTACCTGAAATAAAATGTATATTTCATTTCAGTTAACATTTATTTGAAGTAGCAATTTTATAATGGTTTAAGTTAACTATAACATCTTATATGTAGACTTAAATGACTGCTGCAACCTTTTAAAGCGGCCTGAGGACTTTAAGTCTCCGGTTTCTTATTCGTTAGCCATCCCTCGCCCGCTAGTGTAATCTGAGGTCTTAACTGAGTTGCTTTAATCTTGTTTTTGCTCTAACTGCTCCCATTACAGATTGCACTTCCAGCACCTCACGGTCCAATCCTGTAATGTGATCGGCAGGTAAAAACCCTCTTGGGGTGCAACAGGATTCAAACCTCAGAATGCATGCAAACACACATTTTCCATGTGAGCTCACCTAATACTTGTCACCATTTATCAAATATACGAAAGTCTTCAACAAATGTGCAAATCAACCAACAGTGCTAAATGCATGATATTTGATCCGCAGCGGTCATTAACCCTCATGCTGAGTCACTGGCTTCGTGTTGTTTTGTGAACCGTCGGTCGCAGTATATCTTACTCTCAGTCGATCAACTCTGACCCCGTCTAACAACAATCAGCATGCATTTTTCATCAGCCTATCCGTTACAGCCGGACTGCTCTTCACAAACTTCCCGAGACTCCAGCTGAAGCTTTAGACTCAATGCAAACCCATGCAATGTTGTTGAAATAGATGAAGCGAAGGACAAGATCGCAGGCGAGGTGAAACACAATGAAACAGGCCGTGCATCTCTGCGGATTTAACGGATGGTGTATGCAGAGCGTTGCACCTCGGCTCTTCTTCTCTTGACACTCATCGCAGGTTTTTTGACTTTTTGGTTATTCAAGTGTCTTCTTTTGTTTGGAGGCGGAAGAAAAGAATGGCCTCGTGTCTTTGAATGCATGAGCTGACACTGCAGACATAAACGATGGCTTGTGCTCAGGTAAGGACAATAGGCTCTAGGTGTTTGTAACAATTCATCAAAACATTTTAAAGAAACTGCCACTGTGAGTTTGCATTCACTGAAAAGCAGCTGTAGCACATTCACCATGTAGAGGTGTTGAATTAAATACTTTTTCATGTCTTGCTTAAAGGGATAGTTCACCCAAAAATGAAAATGCTGTCATGATTTACTCCCCCTCGTGTCCTTACAAACCTGTACGAGTTTCTGTCCTCTGTTGAACACAAAAGAAGATATATTGAAGAATGTTGGCTTTCAAATAGTTGCTGGTAGCCATAGACTTCGACAGGGAAAAAGTAAATGGCTACCGTCATCTTTTTGAGTGCCAACATTCATCATTCATCAAGTATTTTCTCCAATAGTTTAGTGTTTCTGTGACTTTCCAAAAGAGGGGAAACATATAACAGATAACATTGCAAAATCTATGATGATGATAATAACTGTGGCAATGCATTTGTGAAAGGGTGCATCGTCTCAACCAATGGGGTGAGTTTGGGGGTGGGACTATGTTTAACTGACCAATGGCAGATGGAGGAGTGTTCAGGGAAACTGTTTGAAAACAATCACTATTTTTACAGTACTGTTTGGAATGCTGAAATATTACTTATTTTAATTAATTATTATTAATTTAATTTTGTTGCTAGTACCTTATGTAAAACATGGAACATATTTTGTAGAACAAAATTAAATAAAAGGTTAATACTAGAGAAGTAATTGCATCCTTTCTCCTTTATATATATAATATACCTTTTAAAAATAAAAAAGCATGCAAAAAAGTCTCCCAGTGCAAGTGTTCATTTTATATTTTAGTCACCAGCAACAGTTTACGTTTTAACTAAATTAAGTCTTACTATAATTGTGTCAGCTCAAAACTATATGTAAAAAAACTGTCTATAGAGTGTCCAGGCCTGATGATAACTGACCTTTGACCTTTAGGGTTCCTATAACATCAGTCTGGAAAAGGACAAGCGTGAGCCTCTGCAGACCTTCCCATCATGCCCTCATGACTCCACTGGCTCTCCTCCAGATCTGCTCTTAAACACGGCTCTTCCTCTGCTCATGGCTCCAGTGATGACTGACACGCCACTCACCCTGATTCCTGGATCTGCTACGAAAAGCTCCATTTCTCAGAGTCTCACAGACGTGGCTCCTCAGTTGGCAGTGCTGCCTCTGTATGGAGCAGGAAGTGCCTCCATGACGTTTCCTGTCCGTCCTGTGACGCTGACCGAGACTGCGCACCCACAGGTCTCTGCTGGTTGTGTCCAGCTGCTGGGGGTCTCTGAACTGGCCCCGTACACGCTGTCAGCACTCATGCCACATCTGTTAAACCCTCCTGAGAGAGACTCCTGTGTCCTCACCGACCCTAAAACCACAGCCAAAGAAGAAGAGATCAGCATAAAGGACGCAGACATTAGTGCCTCTAAAAACCCTGCTACTGATGAGACGGGTGAGATAGATGGATGGATAGATAAATAGATGGACAGATGGATGGACAGATAGATAAAAAGATGGATGGATAGATAAATAGATGGACAGATGGACGGACAGATAGATAAAAAGAAAGATGGATAGATAAATAGATGGACAGATAGATAAAGACGGATGGATGGATAAATAGATGGACAGATGCACGACCAGATAGATAAAAAGATAGATGGATGGATAAATAGATGGACAGATAGATAAAAAGACGGATGGATAGATAAATGGATGGACAGATGCACGACCAGATAGATAAAAAGATGGATGGATAGATAAATACATGGACAGATGGACGGACAGATAGATAAAAAGACGGATGGATAGATAAATAGATGGACAGATAGATAAAAAGAAAGATGGATGGATAAATAGATGGACAGATAGATAAAAAGAAAGATGGATAGATAAATAGATGGACAGATGGACGGACAGATAGATAAAAAGACGGATGGATAGATAAATAGATGGACAGATAGATAAAAAGATAGATGATAGATAAATAGATGGAAAGATGCACGGAGAGATCGATAAAAAGACGGATGGATAGATAAATAGATGGACAGATGGATGGACAGATAGATAAAAAGATGGATGGATAGATAAATAGATGGACAGATGGACGGACAGATAGATAAAAAGAAAGATGGATAGATAAATAGATGGACAGATAGATAAAGACGGATGGATGGATAAATAGATGGACAGATGCACGACCAGATAGATAAAAAGATGGATGGATAGATAAATAGATGGACAGATGGACGGACAGATAGATAAAAAGACGGATGGATAGATAAACAGATGGACAGATAGATAAAAAGAAAGATGGATGGATAAATAGATGGACAGATAAATAAAAAGAAAGATGGATAGATAAATAGATGGACAGATGGACGGACAGATAGATAAAAAGACGGATGGATAGATAAATAGATGGACAGATAGATAAAAAGATGGATGATAGATAAATAGATGGAAAGACGGATGGATAGATAAATAGATGGACAGATAGATAAAAAGATGGATGATAGATAAATAGATGGAAAGAGTCACGGAGAGATCGATAAAAAGACGGATGGATAGATAAATAGATGGACAGATGGACGGACAGATAGATAAAAAGAAAGATGGATAGATAAATAGATGGACAGATGGACGGACAGATAGATAAAAAGACGGATGGATAGATAAATAGATGGACAGATAGATAAAAAGATGGATGATAGATAAATAGATGGAAAGACGGATGGATAGATAAATAGATGGACAGATAGATAAAAAGATGGATGATAGATAAATAGATGGAAAGATGCACGGAGAGTTTGATAAAAAGACGGATGTATAGATAAATAGATGGACGACAGATAGATAAAAAGACGGATGGATAGATAAATAGATGGACAGATGGACGGACAGATAGATAAAAAGACGGATGGATAGATAAATAGATGTACAGATAGATAAAAAGACAGATGGATGGATAAATAGATGGACAGATAGATAAAAAGAAAGATGGATAGATAAATAGATGGACAGATGCACGACCAGATAGATAAAAAGATGGATGGATAGATAAATAGATGTACAGATAGATAAAAAGATGGATGATAGATAAATAGATGGAAAGATGCACGGAGAGATCGATAAAAAGACAGATGGATAGATAAATAGATGGACAGATGGACGGACAGATAGATAAAAAGACGGATGGATAGATAAATAGATGGACAGATGCACGACCAGATAGATAAAAAGACAGATGGATAGATAAATAGATGGACAGATAGATAAAAAGAAAGATGAATAGATAAATAGATGGACAGATAGATAAAAGGAAAGATGGATAGATAAATAGATGGACAGATGGATGGACAGACAGATAAAAAGACGGATGGATAGATAAATAGATGGACAGATAGATAAAAAGAAAGATGGATGGATAAATAGATGGACAGATAGATAAAAAGAAAGATGGATAGATAAATAGATGTACAGATGGATGGACAGACAGATAAAAAGACGGATGGATAGATAAATAGATGGACAGATAGATAAAAAGAAAGATGGATGGATAAATAGATGGACAGATAGATAAAAAGAAAGATGGATAGATAAATAGATGTACAGATGGATGGACAGACAGATAAAAAGACGGATGGATAGATAAATAGATGGACAGATAGATAAAAAGAAAGATGGATGGATAAATAGATGGACAGATAGATAAAAAGAAAGATGGATAGATAAATAGATGTACAGATGGATGGACAGACAGATAAAAAGACGGATGGATAGATAAATAGATGGACAGATAGATAAAAAGAAAGATGAATAGATAAATAGATGGACAGATAGATAAAAAGAAAGATGGATAGATAAATAGATGGACAGATGGATGGACAGACAGATAAAAAGACGGATGGATAGATAAATAGATGGACAGATAGATAAAAAGAAAGATGGATGGATAAATAGATGTACAGATAGATAAAAAGACGGATGGATGGATAAATAGATGGACAGATAGATAAAAAGAAAGATGGATAGATAAATAGATGGACAGATGGATGGACAGATAGATAAAAAGAAAGATGGATGGATAAATAGATGGACAGATGGACGGACAGATAGATAAAAAGACGGATGGATAGATAAATAGATGTACAGATAGATAAAAAGAAAGATGGATGGATAAATAGATGGACAGATAGATAAAAAGAAAGATGGATAGATAAATAGATGTACAGATGGATGGACAGACAGATAAAAAGACGGATGGATAGATAAATAGATGGACAGATAGATAAAAAGAAAGATGAATAGATAAATAGATGGACAGATAGATAAAAGGAAAGATGGATAGATAAATAGATGGACAGATGGATGGACAGACAGATAAAAAGACGGATGGATAGATAAATAGATGGACAGATAGATAAAAAGAAAGATGGATGGATAAATAGATGGACAGATAGATAAAAGGAAAGATGGATAGATAAATAGATGGACAGATGGATGGACAGACAGATAAAAAGATGGATGGATAGATAAATAGATGGAAAGATGCACGGAGAGATCGATAAAAAGACAGATGGATAGATAAATAGATGGACAGATGGACGGACAGATAGATAAAAAGACGGATGGATAGATAAATAGATGGACAGATGGATGGACAGATAGATAAAAAGACAGATGGATAGATAAATAGATGGACAGATGGATGGACAGATAGATAAAAAGACGGATGGATAGATAAATAGATGGACAGATGCACGACCAGATAGATAAAAAGACAGATGGATAGATAAATAGATGGACAGATAGATAAAAAGAAAGATGAATAGATAAATAGATGGACAGATAGATAAAAGGAAAGATGGATAGATAAATAGATGGACAGATGGATGGACAGACAGATAAAAAGACAGATGGATAGATAAATAGATGGACAGATAGATAAAAAGAAAGATGGATGGATAAATAGATGGACAGATAGATAAAAAGAAAGATGGATAGATAAATAGATGTACAGATGGATGGACAGACAGATAAAAAGACGGATGGATAGATAAATAGATGGACAGATAGATAAAAAGAAAGATGAATAGATAAATAGATGGACAGATAGATCAAAAGAAAGATGGATAGATAAATAGATGGACAGATGGATGGACAGATAGATAAAAAGAAAGATGGATAGATAAATAGATGAATGGACAAAAGGACAGATAGATAGACAGATGATTGATTGTTCATGTTATAATTCCCAGACTCTTGTGTTTTTTCCTCGCAGATGTCTCCGGGATCAGACTCGGTTGGTCACGTCTGGTGTTAATCACGACCCTCATCCCCATCTTCATCATCCTCACCGTCTGCATCGCTGTCACAGGTACACACTCCCTCAGTAACACCAGGTGCACTCATAAACCAGTGGAAACAGACGGATAACACACTGCTTTCCCTCTTTAGTGAAGTTTGTGAGCTTCCCGAACAAAGAGCGAGACATTGACCCCCCTGCTGGTGGCTCACAGAACTGCACCCTCTCACCCTCGCCCTTCTATTCGGTCAAATATCCAGCTAATGACACCGTCAGCATTCCCTCGGGTATATCATGTACACTTGATTTTAAGATGTATGCTCTCTTCATCTCCTGAGTGAACTCGATTTACTTGGTCTTTGTCGCTCAGATTGCTCCGTGGCAATGAATGCTGGGTCTCGTGGGACACGTATTGTTGGTGGTAAGGAGGCTGTGAAGGGTCAGTGGGGTTGGCAGACCAGTTTACAATGGCGGGGCAGACACGTGTGTGGAGGAGCCATCGCCAGCCCTCGCTGGGTCATCACTGCCGCCCACTGCTTCATGCAGTGAGTAAGAGACGACAGACGGTGATTGTGAGGCATTCTCACGCCGCTCATCTCTATGTCCGTGTGTTTATCAGATATGGCATGAAGATGGAGTCAGACTGGATCGTGGTGGTTGATACCGTGAGCATCTCAGATGCATCTCAGGGCAAACGTTACCTCATACTACAGATACACCAGCACACAGGATTCTCACAGGACAACAACGACTACGACCTGTGTCTGCTGCGCACACACACAGAGATGGAGACGGGAGGTGAGCTCACTCACTTACACTAATCAGGCAGAAAGGAGAAGTGCTTGTTTCTTCATCAGATTTGGGGGAATCTTGCATTGCATGACTAGCTCTGCAGTGAATGGGTGCCGTCAGAATGAGAGTCTGATAAAAACACCACAATAATCCACAGCACTCCAGTCCATCAGTTAACATCTGGAGAAGACAATCCAGCATTAAGACGCCTTTAACTAAAACACATAGAGTCTATAATCCATAATAACACTTCCTCCAGTGAAACAGTGTTCTGGTCTGAATCAGGAGAGAAATCTGCACAGATCAAGCAGCGTTTGTGGCCGGATTTTGATGCGAGAGACAACAGCAGATGCACTTTTTCACTGAAGGGAGTGTTGTGATGTCCTTATAAGCTGTTTGGACTCTCATTCTGACGGCACCCATTCACTGCAGAGCAAGTGCTGCAAAGCTACATTCCTCCAAATCTGACGAAGAAACAATCTCAGCCTGATCTCTGATGACCTAAGGGTGAACACATTTTCAACTAACATTCATTTTTAGGTTATCTTTTCTTTAAATACAAGATGGAAATACATTCCATCTAAACCGACTGTATTTGCTTCGAAAGACACAAGACGTGAGTTCAGTAGTCAAACATCTGTCTGTCAAGCTCAAAAGATGTGTGCTGTATGAACAGCCCTTATTGTGCTCATTTTTCTAAACAATATTTTTGTTAATCAAAATACAAAATAGGTTTCGCCATCCAATCCATTCTTGATGGATAAAATCAAGTACTATCCTACGTTCTCTCTCATTAAATATCAGGAATAGGCTCTTAAATGCTACACTAGGCAGGAGGTTTCTTACCGTGTTGACTGTTGTTTAGATGGCGTGAGACCCGTGTGT
>NC_081778.1:32158628-32221128 GCF_963082965.1 Carassius carassius
GGAGTCACGTACACTTTATCAAAGTGATGAATGGAATGTGGTTTATTCAGCTGATTCACTCTGACTGTCTCTGATCCTGAGTCTGAATCTGATCATGTACCTGGAAACTCATCAAGACAGCTCATGAATATTGATTAGAATGAGCCGTTGTTGCTAGGTAGTTCTTGTAATTGACCCTCAGAGGCTTGTTGATATTTCTGAGCTGACGTGACTCTAGGCTCTCTGAACATCACCAGCATCTTCATAAAGCCACTGGTTTAGAGGGTGACGAAAGCTGCTTTGAGCTTTACACGTACCTTCACAGGTGAGTTCAGATTACCATGTGAATATCTGTTTGTTATTTACTGAAGGGTTATGAATGGAAGACCAGTTTTACTGCGGCTTTTTAATCTCACAATTTTGACTTTTTCCTCATTGAACTCAAAATTCAGACTTTTTCACAATTCTGATTTATATTTCATGATTTGAAGTTTATATCTCGCAATTTTGAATTATATCTCACAATTCTTAATTTATATCGCAATTCTGATTTATATCTCGCAATTCTCAATTTATATCTCAATTCTGATTTATATCATGATTATGATTTATATACCGCAATTCTGAATTTATATCGCAATTTTAATTTATATCTCGAAATTGTGAATTTAAATCGCAATTTTGATTTATATCTCGCAATTGTGAATTTAAATTGCAATTTTGATTTATATCTCGCAATTGTGAATTTAAATCGCAATTTTGATTTATATCTCGCAATTCTGAATTTATATCGCAATTTTGATTTATATCTCGAAATTCTGATTTATATCGCAATTATGATTTATATATATTGGAATTCTGAATTTATATAACAATTCTGATTTATATCTCGCAATTCTGAATTTTTATCGCAATTCTGATTTATCTCGCAATTCTGATTTATATTGCAATTATGATTTATATATCACAATTCTAAATTTATATAACAATTCTGATTTATATCTTGCAATTCTGATTTATATCTCGCAATTCTGAATTTATATCGCAATTCTGATTTATATCTCACAATTCTGAATTTTTATCGCAATTCTGATTTATCTCGCAATTCTGATTTATATTTCAATTATGATTTATATATCACAGTTCTAAATTTATATAACAGTTCTGATTCATATCTCGCAATTCTGAATTTATATCACAAATCTGATTTTATCTCGCAATTCTGAATTTTTATCGCAATTCTGATTTATCTCGCAATTCTGATTTATATTTAAATTATGGTTTATATATCACAGTTCTAAATTTATATCACAATTCTGATTTATATCTTGCAATTCTGAATTTATATCACAAATCTGATTTTTATCTCGCAATTCTGAATTTTTATCGCAATTCTGATTTATCTCGCAATTCTGATTTATATTGCAATTATGATTTATATATCACAATTTTAAATGTATATAACAATTATGATTTATATCTCGCAATTCTGATTTATATTGCAATTATGATTTATATATCACAATTTTAAATGTATATAACAATTCTGATTCATATCTCGCAGTTCTGAAAGTCCAGAAAGTCCAGGCAGAAACAAGCTTCCACAGTTCTGTGAATAACATTAATTTTCACCTATTTATGAATGTTTTTTGTCAAACATTGCTTTGTTGCAGAACTTGCTGTACTTTTAACTGATAGTGAGTGAAATGTAATTTAATTGCTTCAAATCAAAATCAGCTCATAGCATTTTAGAAGCATTCTCTTAAAGGGATAGTCCACCTAAAAATATAAATCCTGTCATTATTTACACAAGAGAAGATGTTTTGAAGAATGTTAGTAACTTAACTGTCGGGGTTCCCATTGACTTCCACTGTATAGACAAACAATGTAAGTGACCAAACTTTTTCCAAAACGTTGTGTTCGCGCTTTAGTGATTATTCATCGGACACGAGCGGAAACAAGCACATAACAGAAAGTTCAGTTATACAAGACAAAGACATCATCTGATGCACTTATAAAAGTTAAAGCTGAACTCATCTCACCACATCTGACAGAAGTTTGCTGGGTATGAACGAGCACAGGACACTGAAGCAAACCACTTAGAGAAGCTTGTTATTTATTTATTTATGCATTCATTTGTTTTTGTGATAGTGGAGGACATTTAAACCATATAAGCACGTTTTATTTATTTATTTATTTTGTTATATCATGGATCACTAATACCAAATTAGCACAATTTATATATGGGTCAAAGACGTTAAGATGTCCGCATCAAGAAAAATGTACAAAAGTGATTCTGTGTCCATAGAAAGCACATTAAATGTAAGTAAAATGTCTACTTTTAAGGTTTCAAATAAGTTTTTGGAGAATAAAATGTCAAGATTTGGTTGAAATAATGTTACATTGTCATTGTTACACTGAATGACATTTTACTGGGTGTCTTCTGTAAATCAGGGCAAAATGTATGATATTTATTTTTTGCTCAGGAAAACAAACACAAAATTGCAATTAAATAAAACGGAAAACTTTTTGCATTTTTGGGGGGGGGCTACAACAGTTTAAAGAAGTATTACACTTTTTTTTATGCTTAAACACTTTTTCGTCTTTGACCCATATATATAAGATAAACTATATATATATATATATATATATATAGTACAGACCAAAAGTTTGGACACACCTCATTCAAAGAGTTTTCTTTATTTTCATGACTATGAAAATTGTAGATTCACACAGTCTTCCAACAGTTTTGAAGGAGTTCCCCGAGAGATGCTTAGCACTTGTTGGCCCTTTTGCCTTCTGTCTGCGGTCCAGCTCACCCCTAAACCATCTCGATTGGGTTCAGGTCCGGTGACTGTGGAGGCCAGGTCATCTGGCGCAGCACCCCATCACTCTCCTTCTTGCTCAAATAGCCCTTGATGCCTTCAGTGTGACTCTACAATTTTCATAGTCATGAAAATAAAGAAAACTCTTTGAATGAGAAGGTGTGTCCAAACTTTTGGTCTGTACTGTATATATATATATATATATATATATATATATATATATATATATATATATATATATATATATATAATGTATATATATGTATGATATCAGGAATCACTAACACCAAATTCGCACATTTTATTTATTTATATATTTATGTATTAATTAATTAATTCATGCATTATTGTATTTATATGATTGCAGAGGACAGGATACTAAAACAAATTAGCACAATGTTTAATTTTTAATGTGTCTATATATATATATATATATATATATATATATTTTTTTTTTTTTTTTTTTTTTTTGTGATATCAGGGATCACCAAAACCAAATTGCATGTTTTATTTTTTCAGTCATTCATTGATCCTTCATGCATAAGATCGTTTAAAGAAACAGATTGTTTATGTAATGTTGTAGTGTCTGAGGGTGCGAGAGATGGAGATGTGAGATGTACATCACTGAAGACGAGTGCGTGGCTTTCTGCAAGCTCAAGAGACACCAGCACTTCACATCCAATACAATACAGACTGAAACACTATCAGACTCATTATGAGATCATTAGATCGTCTGATGCTGTTCTGTGCATTTAACAGACGTTATATCCAGAGATGCACTCAAGCTTTTCATTAGGCTTGTCACACTATGCCTTATAAAAAAAAATATATATATATATATATATAGTGCACTTTAGTTAATTTTTTTAAATAAAAAAAGCTAATAGAAAAATAAAGTGTGATGGTAGTATTATATTTTAAAATGAGCATTAAATACAAATACTGTAGTTATTTTTATAGTACAACTAATGCAACTAAACAAATAAAATAATTATTGTAATTATAGTATTATTGTACTTTATCTGTTTCGTTTATTTTTTTTAATAAAATAATAAGCAAATTAAAACAAAGTTTGATAATACTATTATAATTTAAAATGAGTATTTAATAAAAATACAGTTTTTGGTATAGTATGTTTAAAATGCAACTAGAAAACAAAATAAGTAATAATTGTAATTATAATATTGCACTTAATTTTTTTAATTAAGCAAAATAAAAATAAGATAATAATTTAAAATGAGTATTAAATAAAAATAATTATTTTTATATTTCACTTAAAAATGCAACAGAAATTAATTATTTTAATTATACTGTTATTGCAATTTATTTAGTTATTTTATTTAAGTAAAATAATAAGCTAATTAAAAAATAAAGTGTGATAATACTATTATAATTTAAAATTAGTATTTAATAAATAGTTATTTGTATAGTACACTTTAAACATGCAACTAAAAAACAAAATTATTAATTATTGTAATTATAATATTATTGCACTATTGTTTTCATTTTTAAAAATAAAATAAGCAAAATAAAAAATAAAGTGTTATACTATTACATTTTAATATGAGTATTAAATAAAAAATACAGTTCGTTTTATAATGCACTTAAAAATTCAAAGCTAATATTTATCCATTTACATTTATATGAGTTTCCACCACTTATGTGCATGTCTCTTTAAAGCAGATTTAAAATGTTCAAGGCAATGTAAAAATTCAAATACAGCACTATTTTCCCCTAAATTAAAGCAAGGAAGAATGAGATTAAATCTTGTAAATTTCTATACACTGATATAACGACACACAGACATTAACAGCAATATTTATCGTGAAGCTAGTCTGAAGACATGCTGTTCAGAAAATGTTATACCCAAATAAAAACATAATTTAATCACATACATGTCCATGAGTGAAAGGACTATCCAGCACTGACCTGCTGTGATTTGTCTTGTTTTTGTAGTTCTTCAAATGTCCACACGGTGGCGCTCTTCACCTGTCTCCACTCCTTCTGTAACATTATAAATGTCTTTACTGTCACTTTTGATCAATTTAATGTGACTTTGATGAATAAAATATTATTTCTTTTAATAGTGTATAACAGGTTACACAAAAATATTACTGTTTTCAACATTGATAATAATCAGAAATGTTTCTTGAGCAGCTAATCATCATATTTTCATGATTTCTGAAGATCATGTGACATTGAAGACTGGAGGAATGATGCTGAAAATACAGCGGAGCATCACAGAAATAAATTACACTTTAACATAGATTCACACAGAAAACAGATGTTTTAGATTCTAATAATATATCAAATTTTTTACTGTATTTTTGGTCAAGCAGAAGAGAAGAGAATGTTAAAAATCTCAAATCATGTGTTGTTCTTGTCTTCATCTGTTTGAATATTTTGGTGAATATAAACCAAATATTTTAGGATTTCATTAAACTGGAGCTGATCTGTGTGCTGTATCGTATCATATATCTATAATACTTCAACATTCTTTAAAGCTTTTAATAATGACATGCTCTTGTCATGTGAAATGTAATGGTACAATTCATCTAATGATGTATTTTGTAATAAATGTTTGTCAACCCAGTGCATTTTTTCAGTTTTTTGGGACATTCTGACACTTGTTCCAACTTCCTTGAATGCAACAAAAATTGTTATTATTTCTTTTGTCTTGTTTTCTTTAAATAATAATATTATTTAAACAAATAAATACAATTTAAACCTAAAAGAAAAATCTATTTCAAAATGCATGCATATTTCAAAATGTAAATGCTTGTCTTTAAATAAGTAGCTCACTTAAAAGTAAACTTTTATTTATATATGGGTGATGAAATAAATTATATCAAATGAATAAATAGTTTACTTAAAATTGCACTTTTGTAACATTGTAAATCTATTGTAAGAAAAACATGGTTTGACGTTGAAAGTAAACAGAAGAAGCTGCTTAAAAAGTGTCTAAAACAACATTTCCTGTCGCACACTTCCTGTAAACACACATTAAACAGACTTCCTGTTATCCTTCAGCTCATCAGAAACTCAAGCATACTGATGATGAAGCATTCTGTAGTAGAGTAACGAAAGCAAAGCAAATAATAATAATAAAATAATAACATGTCAGGTAATAATCACATTTCCTCCACACCAGCTAATCCGGCTTCATGGTACCGTTTCCCTTCGTTGTGTTAATTGTGTCGTTCTGTTCAGGTTTGTGAGTTAATTATCCTTAAGTTGCTGTGTGTTCAGTTTGTCCGGTCTCGTCTGTGTTAAAGGGACAGTTCACCCCAAAATGACCCCATGATTAACTCACCCTCGAAGCATCCCAGGTGTATACGACTTTCTTCATTCAGACGAATCCAATCTGAGATATATTTAAAAACATCCTGGCTCTTCCAAGCTTTATGATGGTGGTGAATGGGTGTTTTTTTTTTAACAGTCCAAAAGAACAAAAAAGTGCATCCATCCATCATAAAAAGTGCCTCAAATGGCTCCAGGGGGTGGATAAAGGCCTCCCGAAGTGAATCAATGCATTTTTGTAAGAAAAATATCCAGTTTAAAAACTTTATAAACAGTAATCTCTAGCTTCAACGTAAGCGTAAGGTGCGATGAGAAGTGAGAGAGCGAAATAAAACACCGAACACGAATCAGAAGAATAAAATGAGGATTTATAAAGAAAAATGTGGAGGATTTCGATATCAGCCGAGAGGAGACTGGTTTTCCTTTGCTCCTGTTAACAAATGTAGTTTCTCGCTAGCTTACGCTATTCTTACATCATCCACCGGAATGAACGAGCGTACGAAGGTTTGCGGAAGCTAGAGATTATGGTTTATAAAGTCTTAAAACTGGAGGCCCGGAGCACTTTTTATGATGGATGCACTTTAGTGGACTTTTTTTGGACTATTGACAAAATAACACCCATTCACTGCCATTATAAAGCTTGGAAAAACCAGGATATTTTTTTATATAACTCCGATTGGATTCATTTGAAAGAAGAAAGTCATATACACCTGGGATGCCTTGAGGGTCATTTTCATTTTGGGGTGAACTGTCCCGTTAACATTGTGTGTGCTTCCCTGGATGACATCACAATGCCACACTTCATTTTCCACATTAGAGTTAAAGTTGAGGGGACGTGGATGTTACCTGTGCAATAAAAACTATTTTCACTAAAGCCAAGCACTATGATTAGTGCAATTTAATTTAATCTAAAGAACTTTATTAGCATTAATGTTGCCAAACAATATTCCCAAAGCATTTTACACAAAACAAGTAATGACAAGAAAAAGAAATATACTGTATATATATATGAATATGACAAACAACAAAAACATTTATTGAGAGTGTACTGTATGTGTACTTAGATCACAAGAGAGCTGTATTTTTTTTTATACATTTTGAATTTTTATTAAAACAATAGGAGATAAACACACGGATGTTTGTTTCTGCCAGGGGATAAAAATAAAAAAGGAAAAAAGTTATATATCTAAGTATATATCTCGTGATTCTGTTTTGGTTCTCTCAGAAATTGCGTCGTATATTTCTAAAGTCCGAGTTTATATCTCTCACAAATCTCATAATTACGAGAAAATGACAAAATTAGGAGCTTAAAAAAATCGCAATTACCTTTTACATTTTTTTATCCCGTGGCAGAAACGGAGTTCCATATTAAAAGAGTAGTTCACTTTTAGAATAACGTAGTTCTGTTTAACAAAGACGCACACCGATCTTTGATTAAATTGACATGACATTTAATGCATTTGACAGACTATTTTGTCCACTTCAAACATTCCCAGGCGTTCTTCTTTATTTTCTGCGTCATTCGCTACACTCTTATTCTATAATTGCACGGACTCTTCTTCTTCTTCTTCTTCTTCTTCTTCTTCCCTTTTTTTGGCGATTCGCACCAATTTCGCGCATTACCGCCACCTACTGTGCACTCGATCCAGAGACTCTAACCCCTTTCCCCATCTTCTTCTCTCTCCCCTCTTAGTAAATTTATATGCTATAACCAGCGCTGCGTGTTCAGCTCCTCTGGTTTAAAAAAAATAATAATAATAATAATAAAAACAAAATTTCCTTCCCTCAAATCCTATTAATTAAACCGGTGTTCTCTAAATATTTAAACAATGCTTCTCTGTTGTTACTCTGTACTGGGTTTAGTAAGTATCTCAAGATATTACCAATCTCTTTACTCTGAACTTCTTCTATTTACTTTTCTCTCTCTTCTTTATATTTCTCACAATACATAATTACATGCTCTACCGTTTCATCTCCTCCACACCATTCACAACGTCCTGTCGGATGCTTGGATATTAATTGCATCGTTTTATTAAGTCCTGTATGTCCTATTCTTAGTCTGGATATTATGTTTTCCTCTCTTCTACTTCCACCTGAGTACCTACTTTCCCCCACTTTTGGCTGAATTTTATACATATGTCTTTCTTTACGTCCTGTTTCCCACTGATGTTGCCATATTTGATTTATTTGTTTTTTAATTATAGCTTTTATTTCATATCTACTGTATGGTATTTCCATTTCTATTCTTGTGTCCTGCATAGCCTGCTTTGCCAGCTTGTCTGCTGCTTCGTTCCCCACGGACTCTTACTCTGCTCTTACGTAAGAATACAAAAGAACCTCGCGCAACATCCGGCGAGAACATCTTCTTATCTGAGGCGCACTTCCGCTTCTCTCCCCCTTCTGTGCGGTGCGAGAGAGAGCGCGTGTGCCTCAGAACCGCGGCACACATCTTATATAAAAAATCAAAAATACAAAAAAAAATCACAAAACTGAAGAAAAATACCAACAAAAAATCTACTTTTAGTACCGAATGCCTCGGTGAAGCAGGATCCGCGGCAGATTGGAGGAGTTTGATCGCAGAGTAGCATCGCAGTAGGCCTGGGGAGATTTTAATCAGCTTTAACCGCCGAAACATCGACGCCGAGCCGCACCGAACGCGTTTTAATCCGTCTCTAAGTGAGTCTTTAACCGTCTTCGAGGAAGAACCCGAGCTGTTTCGATCGTGTCCGCGTGTCTTCAATCAGGTCCGTGAGGATGAACCCCAGCGCGCCCAGTTACCCGATGGCCTCTCTGTATGTGGGGGATCTGCACTCAGATGTGACGGAGGCCATGCTGTACGAGAAGTTCAGTCCAGCAGGACCCATCCTCTCCATCCGGGTCTGCAGGGACATGATGACGCGCCGCTCGCTCGGTTACGCCTACGTCAACTTCCAGCAGCCCGCCGACGGTGAGCCGAGCTCTATATATCTCTTATAAACATTAGATATTTAAGGGCCTACCATATTTTAAAATTTCTCTTATTTAGAATTTTTTTTCCATGTGTCGTTTATATTTTTATTGCTGTGTGTGTGTGTGTGTGTGTGTGTGTGTGTGTATGTATGTGTGTATGTATGTGTGTATTTATATATGTGTGTATATATGTGTGTGTGTGTGTATATATATATATATATATATATATATATATATATACACACACACACACACACTCATATAAATGTAAAGCAATAGCTGTAGTGTTTGAGTCCAGTAGTTATTGTTAGTTTGCTTGTGTTCTCTGTCTCAGCCGAGCGCGCCTTGGACACGATGAACTTTGACGTGATTAAGGGCCGTCCGCTGCGCATCATGTGGTCCCAGCGAGACCCGTCCCTGCGCAGGAGCGGCGTGGGAAACATCTTCATCAAGAACCTGGACAAGTCCATCGACAACAAGGCCCTGTACGACACGTTCTCTGCCTTCGGAAACATCCTGTCCTGCAAGGTGAGCACGCGTGTGTGCTGTGAGACGCATGTGTGAGGTGTTTGTGCTCGTGCTCAGCTGCTGTTCTCTCTCTGAAGGTGGTTTGTGATGAGAACGGCTCTAAAGGATACGGCTTTGTGCACTTTGAGACCCACGAGGCTGCAGAAAGAGCCATCGAGAAAATGAACGGCATGTTGCTCAATGATCGCAAAGTGTAAGTGTGTTAAAATGAACCGCATTGAACTAAACTGTGTTTGGTTTGGAGTGAAGCTTGATGAGTGCGTCTCATGCAAGCAAGTTTAGTAAAAACCTATAACTTTATTTATTTGTAGTAAGAAAGCTTAGAATAGAAAAATAATAAAACATTGTCTCTCACAGGTTCGTGGGTCGCTTCAAGTCTCGTAAGGAGCGCGAGGCAGAGATGGGCGCCCGCGCAAAAGAGTTCACTAACGTTTATATCAAGAACTTCGGAGAAGATATGGAGGACGAGAAGCTGAGGGAGATTTTCAGCAAGTTTGGTGAGATTTTTTTCATATACATTTTTTATATACTTTTTTTTTTTTTAGATTTATTTTTAGTTTTCATGTATTTTTATATATACTTTATATTTTTAAATGCATGCATGTTTATATGAATCAAGTTTTTTTTTTTTTTTTTTTTTTTTACTATACATGTATATATTTAGTTTTATTAATTCAGCTCAGTTAAGTACAAAATGTTGCCTTTGCAACTAGTTGAAAGTTTTTTTTTTAATATATACACTACCGGTGTATGAATGAAACTTGTACCCCTGGTTTCATAGACAAGGCTTAAGCCTAGTCCCAGACTAAAGTGTAAGTCTGAGCTGTTTCAACTGAAAGAAACTAGCACCGACTGATCTTATAATATATCAGTGCCTTTGTTTTGTCTCAAGATGCACACCAGTAATGTTTCTTCTAAGGAATGTTAATAAAAAATTACTTAAATTTCCTAATTGAACAATGGCCTAATCCTGGCTTAGTCTAAATCCTGTCTGTGAAACTGGGCCGTAATGTTTTATTTAGGTGCATTTTATTTCTAGATGTTTTGACCTCATCACATGAATCTGATCTTGTGTCTCCGTCTGTGTGCGCGTGCGTGTGTGTGTGTGTGCAGGTCCAGCGCTCAGTATTCGAGTCATGACTGATGACGGCGGTAAATCTAGAGGCTTTGGCTTCGTCAGCTTCGAGAGGCACGAGGACGCCCAGAAGGTGAGGAAGGCCCTTTGTGGAGCCTCTGTGTGGTTTGAGATCATCACTGCAGCGTTGTAACCTGACGCACTTCCTCTGATGCTCAGGCCGTGGATGAGATGAACGGGAAAGAGCTGAACGGGAAGCAGGTGTACGTGGGGCGCGCTCAGAAGAAGGGAGAGCGTCAGACAGAGCTCAAGCGCAAGTTTGAGCAGATGAAGCAGGACCGCATGACGCGCTACCAGGTGACCTGATGATGCTGATGAGAGAGGTGAAGGGTCAGCGTGTCTGTACGTCAACTTTCATTCTCCTCTTCCACAGGGAGTCAATCTCTACGTGAAAAATCTGGACGATGGACTCGATGATGAGCGTCTGCGTAAAGAGTTCTCCCCATTCGGCACCATCACCAGTGCTAAGGTGTGTACTAGCCAGATGACTTTAATCGATTTACATTTGAATGAACCCTCATCAATTCTTAAATCCAGAGATCAATCTGTTAGCCTCAACTCTTTTTCCTGTTCATGCTTGATTAATTGTGCTAAACTTTATTTGTATCACGCTTGCCATCACAAAAAAACTTTTGATATCTTTCAAATTCAATTGTATCATGAAATTTGATTTAAATCTATCATAAAAACAAGATTTTATGACAAATGTTTATATTTTACCTGAGTTGAAACAGATCATTGTAAAACTTGCCTATGTGCAATTTAAATGTTTTCATGCAATTAAATTATTTG
This sequence comes from Carassius carassius, assembly GCF_963082965.1. Classification (NCBI taxonomy): domain Eukaryota; kingdom Metazoa; phylum Chordata; class Actinopteri; order Cypriniformes; family Cyprinidae; genus Carassius; species Carassius carassius. The sequence continues at coordinate 32,170,137 of NC_081778.1, forward strand.
CATGTTTATTATAATATTTTGAAATGTAAGAAAAATACACTAATGTTATTTAAATATATTTTAATACTAATTTCTTTAATTGTATATTATATTTATATATATATCTATAATTTTTTATTATAAAATGAATTAACGTATACCTAAAATTAAATGGCAGTTTGTTATAAATATAATATTATAATGTTTATTATATTTTTCTGAAATGTTATATATATATATATATATATATATATATATATATATATATATATATATAACCTACTATATAAATATCTAAAATTAAATAGCAGTTTGTTATAAATATAATATATTATAATATGATTATAAATTACGATTATATTCTACATTTCAACTTTGTATTAATGTAACAGGATGTTTGTATAAAAATATCAACTCTGTATAAAATGTACAAATATTTACAAATAAGTGTTAATTTAATATAATAGTGTAGACTTTTTAACCATTCTAAACTTCTATATGAATGTACAATAGTGTTATATAAATAATATATCTATATAATAGTGTTGTAATAAAATTAGTTCTGTAAATCAATAGGAATTGAATATAATAGTTTGGTTCCCCGTCGAGTTGACCTGTTACTGAAGGAAAGACATGGAAGTGTGTGATATACATCCAAACAAGTGTGTGTTTGAACACACCGAACATCAGCGTGTGTGTGTGTGTGTGTGTGTGTGTGTGTGTGTGTTTAACCTCGGCGTCTCTTGTCCAGGTGATGATGGAAGGCGGCCGCAGCAGGGGCTTCGGCTTCGTCTGCTTCTCGTCTCCTGAAGAAGCCACTAAAGCTGTGACGGAGATGAACGGTCGTATCGTGGCCACCAAGCCGCTGTATGTGGCGCTGGCTCAGAGGAAGGAGGAGCGTCAGGCTCATCTCACCAGTCAGTACATGCAGAGGATGGCCAGCGTCAGAGCCGTGCCCAACCCCGTCCTCAACCCCTACCAGCCAGCGCCACCTTCAGGATACTTCATGGCTGCTATCCCACAGGTCAGAGGACACTCTTACAAGCCCTTGTGGTTTACACGCATGATGCGGAGTCTAGGCTTAAAAACGGAAATCACAGGAATGTATCGAATTAACCCCTCTGTACATCAGTTACACACAGGTCCATAGTGGACAAAAATGTCCATGTCAAGAACTTGGTAGCAGACATGAGTTTGGTCTAATTTAAAAAAAGACCCACTGAGGATTACTGAAAGCTTTAAAAACTAAAACCAGAAAAATTTGTATTAAGTTTATGAAAATGAGTATATTTAATAGAAAATATGTATTTTATGAAACGTGTTGAACTCTAAACCTGCTAGAAAATCAAAGCCGTAACTCTAATCAAGTTAAGTTCTGAATTTGAGGTGGATATCTTAAAAAATGAGCTTTTAGTAAGATGTTGTTTGGGTGCAGTACCAGATTTTCCTCATTAGATGGCGGCAGAACTTCACAGATTTTCTCTCAAATATTACAAGCATACACATGCACACACTTTTTTTTTTTTTTACACATATAAACCACACAATTTTAGCTGCATTATTTATCCAGTTGGCTCTAGAAGCAGAAAGTAAGGAATAAAGCGAGTATTTGCTTTATAGGCCAAACCCGAAAAAAAGGCTAGTAAATCTAGTAAAAGTTTTGAAACATTTTGAAAAAAAAACATTTTGAAGCCTTGTCAACAGAATGAAAGCCTATTAACAAAGATTCAATCTTTTTACGGTTAAATGGCAGTGTGGTTAAAAATAGCAGATTTAATGGGTTTCATTAGGGACTTTTTTTTTTTTTTTTTTTTTTTTGTCTTTAAGGTCCTGAGAGAATCTATTTTGTGTCCCTTGTGCAAAATACATTTAAGGAAATGGGGGTGAACTAGTAAAATTCCAATAAAAATACACAACTGTGTGAAAATTATAAAAAAAAAAACTTAACAGAAAAGGACAAAAATGTCCAAGTGATCTTAAATCAAATCGGCAGTGTTTAAAAAAATAAAATAAAATAATAAAAAAACAAGTGTGAAATGTAGTTTTATGATTTTTTATGATTTTATGAATTAGACATGCTTTTTGATTAATCAAATTTATTTTAACTATTAAAGAGTCATCGAAAAAAATTAAAACTAAAAAATGGAATTTAGGAAAAACTGTAACTGATTTCATAGGGCCCTACTGTTACCCCACTCAGTCCCGTTTGAAGGTGTGCTCGCCTCGTAGTGTTCAGGGAATATTTGCTGTCGGGATCCACGTGATTGGGAATTCTGAGTGCGTAGGACATCTCCACACCGATTTCACAACTGCTTTTTGTGAATTTATTGTATTGAGCAACAGAAAGCTCCATGAAAGTGACTTGTTTAAACGTGTCTTTGCTGAATGCTGACGTTAATGAAGCTAATTCTATGCATCTCTTTCATACACGCTTAGTTTAACGGCTCCAATTTAGTAAACTGAAGACACTACAGTGTTCACGTGCTGGATGTCAAAATAAAAGGTCAAGCAGAGGTCGTGAAGTCTGGCCTTTTCACAAATTAAGGCATAAAAATGTCTTGTATGTGAACAGGAAGTCGTGGCATTAAACGTTGCACGCACAGTACATTATTAAATCAAGACTAAATGAGCACAAAGTCTTTTTTTTTTTTTTCTGAGAAGTTGAACATGTGTAATGCTTAAAACAAGAATAATTATGTGGCGTTGGGGAATTAAATCATATTTTCCCTTACAATGAAGTTGATTTTTGTGCAATATGACTGGTACGTTTTCATTTTTTTATTATGATTTAAAAAAAAAACCTTGCTATGTGTACTTGAATTAAACTTTCTTGTTATAGCGCTTGGATATCATTGCTCTCTCTTTGACTTTGAGTGCTTCTGTTGCCCTCACTTTGGATAAAAGTCTTCTAATTGACTAAATGTTATGTAAATCCATTAAAACAAACATTTTCAAACTTTGAAGTGCTACTAAAACAACTTGGCACCTCCTTTTGGAAATTTGGAAAATATATACATTTATTGATGTTCACTTAAATTTATTCTTTAAGCTGCATTAGATGATTCTAGCATGAAGAGTCGTCATGTGGTTTTCACTTCCTGTCTTGTGTGTGATTGACAGGCTCAGAACCGTGCAGCTTACTATCCCACCAGTCAGCTCGCTCAGCTCCGCCCCAGTCCTCGCTGGGCCACTCAGGGGGTCCGCCCTCAGCGTGAGTAGCTCCGCCCACATCCCCTCCAGTGCCTCACACAGAGCTCCGCTTCACTGCTTTGCTTCTCGTTTGTGTTCTAGATTTCCAGGGCATGCCGAACACCGTCAGACCCTCAGGGCCCCGTCCTCAAGGCTTCGGGGCCGTGCGTCCCGCCTCACAGGTCCCGCGGGTGATCGCGCCCCAGCGCATGGGTGAGCTATGAGCCTGGCATTCACACATGCAGCGAGCGCATTACTCCACAGCTCACTGATCCTGAGTGTGTTCTGTGTTCCCCACAGCGTCTCAGGCCATGGGCCCTCGCCCCAGCGCCGCAGGGGCCCCCACAGGAACGTCTCAGGTGAGAGGAGTGCCGCAGTACAAGTACACACCTGGAGTCCGCAACCCACAGCAGCACATGCCCTCTCAGCCGCAGGTGTCCATGCAGCAGGTACTGACCCGCTTCAGCTGGAGCTCAGGGGTGCTGTTTAAAATAACTCGAGAAACCCAGATCCAACTACACGACCGGCCGAGAGTTTGGGGTCACTGAGACTTGAAATGTTTTTGACGCTGCATTTATTTGATCAAAAATACAGGAAAAAAACGTTTATATCGTAAAATGTCTATTTTAATATTCTTCAAAGTGTCATTTATTTCTGTGATGCTCCGCTGTATTTTCAGCATCATTCCTCCAGTCTTCAGTGTCACATGATCTTCAGAAATCAGAATAATATGATTTATTATTAGAATTATTAATGTTGTGCTGCCAAATATTTTTTTGGAAACCTTCAAAAAAAATTGAAAGATTAAAGGATGTTAAGTTAAGAAGTGATAGCAAAGAGTTATATTTTGAATAAATGCTGTTCTTTTTAACTTTCATCAAAGAATCCTGAAAAAAAGGATCAGCTTCCAAAAAAAAATATTTGTCCGCACAACATTAATAATTCTAATAAATCATCATATTTTAATGATTTCTGAAGATCATGTGACACTAAAGACGGGAGTAAATAATAAATATAAAAATAAATTCATTAAAATCAAATGTTTATTAGAATAGAGAAATGTGTTGTACATCATAATAATTTCACAACATTAATTGATCAAATAAATGCAACCTTGATGAGCAGAAGATACTCCTGTAAAAAAAAAACACAAAAAATTGTTCTGATCCCAAACTTTTGACCGACTGTGTGTGTGTGTGTGTGTGTGTGTGTGGCAAATCTCAACTGCATGATTATATTATTGCAAACAATGTAACCATATATAATAGTCCAGCTCTAATCTGATGAATGCAGAGATTACGAGTGTCAAGTGATTTGCGTCAGACGGATGTCACAGTGCGTGTGTTTCTTCCTAACGTGTTTCTGTCTGACTCTGGTTCAGCCTGCGGTCCACGTTCAGGGTCAGGAGCCTCTGACCGCGTCCATGCTGGCTGCCGCCCCTCCACAAGAACAGAAGCAGATGCTCGGTGAGTTCATCCTCTCATTCCTCTTGTGATGCTTTCTTCTTCTCCATCTTACAATGTCCTGTTAAATTAGGATTTTTTTTTTTTTTACCATAAATGAGTATCATACACTTTTCTATTTTTGTATACCATGTTTTACAGAAGACACCCACTGTAAGAATAGTTCAAATATACCAAAACATCTTGTGAGACACATTTAGAACCAGAATCATTCAGAAAAACAATATTTAAGGATCACAGCACCGCCCTAAAATGATTTTAAATCTTTACCATTATCCTTTAAAACTGTAGGGTTTACCAATCATTTTAAATATAATAGTTTTTTAAACTTGTATAATCATGTCCCTGCAGCACAGCAGTCATCAGTAACACAGGGATATTTGTAGCAATATACAAAACTACATTGAATGGGTCAAAATTGATTTTCTTTTATGCCAAAAATCATTAGGATCATAAGTAAAAATCATGTTCAATTAAGATATTTTGTACATTACCTACTGTAAATATATCAAAACTTAATTTTTTGATTAGTAATATGCATTGCTAAGAACTTCATTTGAACAACTTTAAAGATGATTTTCTCAATATTTAGATTTTTTTTGCTCCCTCAGATTCCAGATTTTTAAATAGTTGCATCTCAGAGAAATATTGTCCTCCTAACAAACCACACATCAATGGAGAGATGATTTATTCAGCTTTCAGATGATGTAGAAATCTCAGTTTTGAAAAATTGACCTTTATGACTGGTTGGTGTAGGTCAGAAGTAGTTGTAGTTTTTCACATAAATGTTACACTGAATGAGAGTGGAAGCATATTTGGACTTTGCATTTAACGTGCAATTTCTCATTAAAAAAATTCAAATTCTGTGTATATAAAAGAACTTGTAAATTTAGTTTTAAATGGGATAGTAGAGATAAAAGTAAAGATACCAAATTTTAAATGTCTCATGCATGCTCTCTTCCGCGACAGGTGAGCGTCTGTTCCCGCTCATCCAGAACATGCATCCCAGTCTGGCTGGAAAGATCACCGGAATGCTGCTGGAGATCGACAACTCTGAGCTGCTGCACATGCTGGAGTCTCCGGAGTCTCTGAGGTCAAAGGTCAGTGCTCTCGGGACGCTCTGCTTAGTTATTGGTCTTTTCCTGATAGCGGTGATGTGGTTATCTCACCACTTTAAGTGATTAAAGTAATGAAATGTCAGGTATGTCTGTATTTGAAGTGGTGTTTAATGATGATTTTGTTAATTCCAGGTGGATGAAGCAGTGGCGGTGCTGCAGGCTCATCAGGCCAAAGAAGCTGCGCAGAAGACACCCAGCACCGCTGTGCCAGCCGTCTAACACCAGGTGACCGGAGAACTGGATTATATTATATTATACTTTCTCACTGCTTGTCTTTTTTCTAATGTTTGGGATTTGTCTTCCTTTTTTTTTCTCAGAATGGTTCTCCGTCTTCAAGAGGGACACATAAAAAAGTAAAAAGAAAATAAATATCGAAAAAACAGAAACTCAAAACAGAAAAAAAACAACACGGTGACATGGTTTGCCAGGTTGAGACTAAATCTCCACCTTGATGATATTAAAACAAAAAAAAATTACAAAAAAATAGAAAACTTTTAATTTTAAAATTCCAAAACATTCCTTTCTTCTTAAATTCTTCTTAATGAATGCTCGTTCTCAATTGTGCTCTCGCAGTTGACGGCTGAACATTTGGAAACGTACATTGGATTAAACTGCTTGGATAAATAAAACTTTAAACATTTATCATCGTTCATGTGTGTTTTTATTATGAATTATTAGTTTGACTGAAGCTGATAAACCTGCATGTTGATGTGGTGTCGTCAGAGGAAGAACATTTCAAGCTTCACTGAGTGACCTGAGGTCTGACCGCTGAGGATCTCGGGGTTTATGCCCTGAAGGATCATGGGCATTCATAACAGTTTAATGTCTTCAGTCATAAGATGGAGTGACGACATTTGGCACATGATCAAGGGAGAAGCGGTTCTTGGATGTCTAGTATTTTTTTTGAGTTGAAGTTAAATGCCTGTTTTAAGGATGTTGGTTACAAGTTAACAGAGGTGTAAATCTAGTTACTGTACTGGAGTGTCTTTTTAGTTTTACTGAGCATCAAAGACATCAGCAACTTTTACTTTCTACTTCACTGCATTTTTGAATAAGCACCTGTGCACTTTACTCCAATTACACACATGACATCTAGCTTTAGTTTCTACAGTAGTTTATTTCTGCTACAAAATAAGTAAAATACTTAAACTTGTGAGTTTTGCTCTTACTCACCCAAACTTGTAAACAAGGCTGTTTTATGTGAATGAGTTCCTTCGCAATGAAGCCCAAAACCAGCTCATCCAGTTTTGATTTTGGTGACTTAAAGTGAAGTATACTTGGTTATTTTTAAAGAGAACATTTTCACCCTTCAATTCATTAAAATAAGTATTTAACCTATTATATCTTAACAAAAAAATAGTCTTGGTTTGGGTTTTTTTTGTCACTATTAAAAGTGCATGTTGCTGTAAACTAGGAATTCAATGTGTAAATCTGGCTTTAATTTCTATCAGGCGTGTAAGTCTCAGTTCTTGATGCACATCTATAGGTAGGTACACTAGACAGCAGCAGCAGTAAAAGAAATGATGAAAGACGTTTTAGGGTAATGCATAATTTTTTTGGTCTTTATTGGCATATCGCTTTGGCGGCTTTGGATCAAGTGTAATCTTGGGAGAAATAACTCGGTACTCTTAAATACAATTAACCTTTCCTATATTTTCTTTATATAATGTGTACATTTTATGGTGAAAAAAACGTTTTCTATGAGTCTGATTGATGTGTATACTATACAGATCTATGATTGACGGTTACAGCAGCGTATTGCAAGAGTACCGCTCAAAAATAAAATTACTTTATTTTTTCATTATGTAGGACAGGTTTAAGATATTTACGAAAAAGAGAAGCACAGAGACCAGTTGCATTTGTTTAAAAAAATAAATATCTAATTAATTATAAAGACGAGTCGACCGTTAGCATCCGCGTTCAGTTTTTAGGCGCGAACTTCGAGCGCGTGTTCAACTAAATTCAGTCAGATATTAAAACCTTGACTTCCGTGTCATCACGCATCTTATTTGGTGAGTTGGATACAGTTACTCTTACTTAGTTGAAAACACGTATGTTTTTATGTTTTAGGACGTTAATGTGAACTTTAGGTCAGAATACCAGCGTGTACGTGATTGTATTCTGAGGCGGATTTGAATCGAGTGGATTCGCGTTATTCGTAACGCGGTGGTGTTGGTTAAAACTCGACATAATTGAGCTAAATCATCGATATATCGCCTTTTTGTGTGTGTTATTAGGCCTTTAAGTGAAAACCCCTGATAGTTATGTGACGGTCCTCTATGTTTCAGCTCGAACCCGTTACAGTTACTCATCTTATACTGACAGGAAAACAGGTTAATCAGGTGCACCAACCGAAAGAAAACTAAACGATCTTAACCTGGCCTTCAACTTTACAGCTCAGTCATTCTTATTAGCGTCATAAAAGCTGAAATATAAATAGATTCGTGATGCTGTCATTGAGAAACATGAATCACGTCCTGTTGATAAGACTAGAGTGGAATATTAAGGTCATCAATGGGTGCGGTACAAATTAAATTGAAAATAATAATAATAGTGTAAATTCTGGAATTTGTCAAAGTGGTTAAATGTAGTCTTTCAAACAGTCAAAAAACAAACACACCTTTCAGAATTAATATATTAAGAGTTTACAATACATAAATGCACACACACACACACACACACACGCATCTTTCTTGTCAACATGTTTGAATAGTTTTGCAATGTTTTGCCATTGATTTACCAATGAGATCCAAGCCTAAACAACAACTTGCACGGCCAATGAAATAATCTGAGGAGATAAAATCATTCAGTTGCTTGTGCAAGTTGTAGAAGATCTTAATGATTTAAAACCTTTGTGGGAAATCATGTAGATAAAGTCAGAATGTGTGTTCAGGTTAGATGTTTTTGTAGGCCTATATATCAGTTCCTTAACCTCTGCATATTTGGATTAGGTTTATATGATGATTATACAGTGTTATAAAAGCTCTTGGCTTTTTCGTGTTGTTGACATCAGTGTTTTCTCACTGTTCCTGGAGTTCCACCAACACTGCACATGTTGGACGTGTCCCTAATCAAACACACCTCAAACACATCACACTGTGTACTTTTTAGGACCTCAAGGAACACATCATTTTCTACTGATAAGATATATATTAAGAGCAAAAAAAGTGGCATTTAATGTTGCATGTATTGAAACAACATCCATTATTTTTGTCAATTTCCAAATGTATTGAAATCAAGATGATTTACTGGCAATTTTAAATGACATTAGAAGTTTTGTTTCCTGAGAAACTGAAACTAAATTAAATGTTTATGCTTCAAATAAAGAAAAGTCCAAATAAAATCCTTACATTTTAAGAACATGCACCATGGAAATCAACACTTCATATTCGATTATGCATGCATGCATGATATTAAACATGTAGTCGTTTCTAAAGCGAATACATGGTCAATTTGAGCAGTTGTTTTCTTGTTTCGTTTGTCTGGCACAAGTTTTTTTCTTACTATCGTGTTGGTGATAAGGTGGTGTCCTCAGTGTCTGTCTCGGACTGTCTCGACCTTCAGTAAACTCGAGCTTATCAAACCCATTTACAGCCCGTCATTAAATCACTATGATTCAGACACTGATTCGTGCGATCTAACCCCAGACGTTCTGATCCTGATGAAGTGCATGTTCACTATAAAACAGCATCATCATCTTCATCATCATTCTGCTGAACTGCACAAGGAATATAGTAAATAACTATGACAATTATATAGATACCGTATGGATTATGCAGTGTTGTTTCTGCCATACTGCAGATTATTTCACATTAGTTTTAAAACCAGAAGAATTATTTACGTTAACAACAAATATGATGGAACTATTTCCTGTAGAACATAATATTCATAATGGAAATGTAAGTGGGATTACTCAAGTAGCTACTTGTTGATTTGATTGAAAGCAATATAGTAATTATCTTATCTGGTTTAGTTCTCTGTGCTAGGCACTGCTGAGATAATAAAGCCGCCCATGATTGTGACGCTACTGAAAAACAAGAATGTACTAAACGGTCTGTAGTGGAAAACACTTTTTTAATTCTGAATTGATTCTGATTGATGGATGGTTTATGGCGTTGATTAATTTCGTTGATCACATTACAGTTTGAGTCACAATTTTGTTTGTGCATTAATTTACATATAATTCAAGAGTTTAATTGCGTCAGTTTTTCAGTCAGTCAAATGTCAATTTATCTGATTTTTCTTTAGATAAATGAACACTATTTGTTTTCTGCTGAAAGTCTGAAAACAGTAAAAGGCAAACAAAACCAGAAGGTGTATCAGAGTCGATCTCAGGGTTGTGCTTGAGAACACTCTTTACCGTGGTAAAATCACTGTTATTCTTATTGCTGTCAGAAACCACACAAAAAAATGGTGTAGAAGCAGTTTTCACTCAGAAATTGGAAATAAATGTACAAAGAAACAGCAAATAAAAGTGAAATTTTGAAGTATTGCAAACATACTCCAATAATTTGTTTTATTTTGCTACAACTTGCATTCTCAATATATATATATTTGTTTTTTACCGTACACCAACAATATTAATGAAACACCAATGTTTAATAAATATTTTGGATGATAACAGTATTACAGTGACTTTGGATGTGACACATTAAAGTACAGTTTAGATTCAGATTTTTCTTTAACAAATTGTAGATTTCCAAACAGACAAATGAACACCCTCTGGTGCATCATCAAAATCACAGTGACTAGTAAAATATTAAAGATATAGTAATACACCACTTATATCGATCATTCCATCAATTGTCATTTTATTAGAACACACAGCTACTTTTAAAATTAGAGCAATATAGTATAGATAGTAAATATAATGGAAGAGTAAATCTTTATTATATAAATAAATTTCTGCCACATACTTTCAGGCTTTGGATTTTCTCTGTTTAATTATATTTTTAACCTGTTTACCTGTTAGTTCCGCTTTTTGAGCATAGACCCGAAAATGACATTTACAATTCAAATGAGTGTACATCTTGAGTGCTTTAGAGCTTGGTCTGAAGATACTTAGGAAGAGTATTGTAGAAGTGAAAACGTGTAAGTTCATGAAAACATCAAATGTAAACATTTAAATTTTAATATTAAGAGTTAACAGGTTGAATAAATGCATCTTCACGGGATAGTTCTCCCCAGAAAAAAACGCTCATTGTTATAATTTACTCCGGTTTCAAACCTGTGTGATTTACTTTGTTCTGTGTTTGACTGTTTGAAGAACGTTGGGAACTGTGGGACAAAAACCACAAAGAGGTTTCTCAAAATGTCTCGTTTTTAGCTTTGGAATGATATGGTGTTTTTTTTTTTTTTAAATGACATTGTTTAAATTTTTGGGTGAATGTCTGCATAAGCTTCTAATCTTCAGCTCTGATTTGAGCTGATGAAATAACGTCGTCATCCTTCCCCTCCTCAAGGGTCATTCACCTTTCACTGTTCTGGATTCGTCTGTTTGTAGGTTTATAGGCTCGTCTGTAATGACAGGGACCATATAATGAGTACTTGAAGAGTCCTTGGTCGCTTGGTACGGCCTGGTGTAATGACTCCAGCAGAGATAATAATGCCTCACCTCTAGTATTTCCCAGCCTACAGTGGCTTTGCACTGAACTGTCTTATCTCCGTTTACCCAATTGCTAAACAGTTGTTGTGTTCACAGTAGATGTAGATTGACAGGTCAAGGTTCAGGAGTTCGATCACATGAATGCTTGTTATAAATAGGAGCCGTTTCAGAGACAGATGCGAGTCTCTCACGGCTTTCAGTCTACATGAGGTTTGAGTTCTAGACGATTGCACGTATTTGGTGACGACATGGATTGCGAATGCGACGGTATCGGACAGTCGAACGCCATCCTCTTCAACATCCTCAGCCGAGGCGGCTCGACTCCGAGCGAGCCGAGCTACAAGAGGGTTCCTCACACATGCCACTGTGAGAAGCGCAGGACGGTTTGTCTGAAGACTCCCAGCGAGACGTGTCAGGTGGCTTCAGACGTGCTGGTGAAGACCGTGCACTTCATGAAGAGTTTGCCGGCGTTCCAGCAGCTGCCTCCTAAAGACCAGCTGTCTCTGCTGCAGAACTGCTGGGCTCCGCTCTTCATTCTGGGTCTGGCTCAGGACCGGGTTCACTTCGAGGTCCACGACTCTCCCGCTCCAAGCATGCTGAAGAGAATCCTGCTCAACGGCCGAGAGACGCTGAGCTCTGATCCAGAGCAGCCCACGCTGACCGGCGTACAGACGCTCAAAGAAGTTCTCAAGAAGTTCTGGAGTCTGGATTTAAGCCCCAAGGAGTACGCTTATCTGAAAGGCACTGTGATATTCAATCCAGGTACGGTCTCCAAAACCAACATTTTGTTGCACATTAAAACATCTAAATGATATGTAGTTACAAATATTACATAAGAAATAAAAAATGTTTTTTATATAAATAAGTTAATATTTTATTAACACTGTTTTTCTAACTCAAGTTTATTTAAATAGATTTAATTATTTAAAATAAATGTCTTCCAAAATTATTAATTAAATGTATAAATTACTATGATTTTAATAAGATTAATCATTTAAATGATTATTTTTTACAAAAGAATTTATATATAAAAATGTATTTGTAATTTAATCTGAATATATATATATATATATATATATATATATATTACATTATTTAATAATTAAAAAAATAAATTCTATCCATTTAATGTAATAAATAATTACTTTTAATGTATAATTATTTTATTTTATTAAAATATATTAAAAATAATTTAATTAAAAATGCCATTTTAATTTAGTTATTAAAAATATCTGTCATTTTTACCGAAATTAATGCGTTTAGCCATAGATTTTACAATGCACTCACCCATTATTGTCTATCTGTAGATGTGCCGGGTCTGAAGGCGTCTCTGTTCATCGAGGGTCTGCAGTATGAAGCTCAGCATGCTCTCAAGGAGGTCCTTGTCCCTCTTCATCCAGAGGATCGAGGGCGCTTTGCCCGAATCCTCCTCACCGCGTCCGCTTTAAAGACCATCACTCCGAGTCTCATCACAGAGCTCTTCTTTCGGCCGGTCATCGGTCAGGCAGATCTGTTAGACTTGTTGATCGACATGCTTTTCTCGAGGTAGTGACCCAAAGACTCACGGACTGCTTGAATTCGAACTTTCCCTAGAGCATTATCTTCTCCAGTGTTCATGGGAAAACTGAGGTGTGATCGCTGGATGAAAAGGGTTACGTCTGATATATTTGACAAGTTACAGTCTTCAGCACATCTTTATTGTTTACACTGTTTAATGAAATTACTGCACCTTTGTAATGGTATTTAGGTCACAAGTTTGTGATTTACTGATTGTTGCCCTTTTTTGCACCTACGGGAGGTTCGTGTATGGTCTCTGTGAGAAAGTTAAAGGAAAACATTTGTATGTTCATAAATATACTGCATTTAAATCTTTTTTTTTCACATGTTGGTATGACTTGTGTGTTTGTCTTGTACTTCTATGTAACTGTTTTATAAATACTATACTAATTTTATAATCAAAACAATTCTCTCACTGATGTTTTTTGCATACAACAGAAGCCCTAAAACTATTTAACCAATGTACACCATCCCCCAAAAAAGTATTTGGACATTTAAATAAAATTTTTAAAATGTGTAAACGTCATTTGAGTTCCAATGAGCATAGTATGCTATATACTGTAGAATTAGTAGCATGCTAGTATGCTATGCAATATGGACTGTATACCAAGTTTGGACATTTTCTTTACAAAAACTATACAATAGTGCCTGATCAACAGATTTGTGCAGAAACAAAACTAATGACAAAGACATAATATTATAATGTCAGAACTGACCATATACACAAAAACACAAGAAAGCATAACTCATAGCTGGTCTTGGATCAGTGGCTCCAGGTTTGGGTTCCTTTCTAGATAGTATGTACTATAGTGCCCTCTTGTGATGATTAAGACCAACACAAACAAAAGTTTCTGAAGCCTACGGCCTTGTTTAAAATATAGTACATGAAATGATGCATTTTAAGGGAAGTCGTGGCCTAATGGTTAGAGAGTCGGACTCCCAATCGAAAGGTTGTGAGTTCGAGTCCCGGGCCGTCAGGAATTGTGGGTGGGGGGAGTGCATGTACAGTTCTCTCTCCACCTTCAATACCACGACTTAGGTGCCCTTGAGCAAGGCATTGAACCCCCAACTGCTCCCTGGGTGCCGCAGCATAAATGGCTGCCCACTGCTCCGGGTGTGTGCTCACAGTGTGTGTGTGTGTGTTCACTGCTCTGTGTGTGTGCACTTCGGATGGGTTAAATGCAGAGCACAAATTCTGAGTATGGGTCACCATACTTGGCTGAATGTCACTTCACTAAAACAATAACCATTTGAAACGGTAGTTCACTACTACATTGCAGTGATAGGACTTTTACTATGGTATCAATTTATTTAAATAAAATGAAATGATTCTCTGAGACAACAAAATGCTAGGACGCCCATGTTAAAAAAACAAAAACATTTAATGATTGGTAATTTCCAATTAATCCTTAAAAACTATTATGTTGGATATGACAAAATTATCTTGCCTAGTAAAATGGAGCAGCTAGTTTTACAGTAGGGTAAAAAAAAGAACAGTTGCGAGGGGAATTTTTTCTGTAGTTTGCCCCTCCTCCGCAATGTACAGCTCCAACAAACACTAGGATTTTATTTCCTTTCTATTGTCAAACCAGCCAAACAAGTTTATAGCACAGTGACCTGAGGGAAGCAGAGGGAGGAGGCGGACACCAATGCAATTTTCTGAGAAAAATGCTACGCGGTAAAGAGAAATCTTCTGAGTGTAAATATGTTCTATGCGATACAGTACTACAATCGTTTTCTGAACCAAAACAGCCAGTATATGATGACAAAATGGTGCATACAGTTTAAATTAATACAGTAATCAAAAATAGAAAATGAGAGGAAACTCCCTTTTTATTTCAATACAAAAAAAATTGCAAAAAATAAAATAAAAAATATATACAATGTATTTCAAAACTGACGTTGCACCATACAGATGTGGCTGACAGCAAAACAACATTAAATTGCATTAAATGGTTTAAACATAGTTCAGTGACAACTAGTTTAAGTTGTTGCTATTAATCACTGCTGAATACATGCATATTTACTAGATACATCACCATTTAGGATGATAGCAGTGTCTCTTGTCTCTAAAAGTATAATTAGAAGCAATACTTAGATGCCCTCTGATGCCAATGGCTTGGTCAGGAAACGTATCCATCATTATGTAACTGTTCACATGGCTTCTTACGAGGGCAGTAGGAAACCATTGTTTTTTTTGCAACAGACTCCTTTGTTTAACATTACACTCATGACAGAAGCTGTGTGACGACAGAGGTCTTTGGGCATTCTGTCAAATACAAACTGTCCTTAGCATAATAAATGCTTTCACTGAAATATGAGAGGAACACATTGACAGAGATGAACACTACATAGGCAGTAATAATTGAGAGGGAACAGCTGGAGTGTTAGCACAAAAGCGGAGCCCCTGATGAGTCTGTGGCTGAGCTCGAGTAGTAATCTGTGAAGGGAAAGAACATGCAGATTTTTGCAATTTATACATGGACTTCAAACCTCTTGCAACTCTGCATTTAACAAATATTGTAAATAAAGGTACAGTCATGTATAATTAGTGAAATTCAATAGGCAATGGACCTGTCAAAGAACATTCCCTGTGTATTTTTTCATAGTCTGGCGATGAAATTGTCCATTCGCAGTGCTGACAAATGGCAAGACTCTTAATTTGGCAGTGACCGCTGTGCGGGTGGAGATTGATAACTAAGGCTTTGTTTACACTTGGTATTAAAATATGTTTTTGTCAATCCAATCACAAGTGGGACGATGCTACAGTTCCCAAAGTTTTAAGCTCGTCCACTTTCAACCAATTCCAGAGACTAAGAGAATTGATTTGATGCTCATGTAGTCAAATACATTCCAACAGCCACAAAAGACAGTTTACTCCGAAGAATATTTACTCAGATAGTTTTGTATAAAACTTAATTTCAATATTATAAAATGATTAAGGGGTGACATGTTTACGTTGGATTTTTATTTCATCGTTATTATTACAGTATTCCATTCATAGTATTTTGTCACATTTGGTCCCGCTTTTTTCGCCTGCAAATATTCGCCAAGCCATCAACAGCACTGAACTACATTTTAGGCAAAAACTTTCTTCAGTATAGATTTGTAAAGCGACACCCTACATTTACACACGTCTCTAGCATAGAAGGATTCCACAGTGCAAGAAAAGCTAGACCTTCAGACAAGTTAGGCTACATAATAAGAGCACCACCATTATGTGAGGAAGAGTAGATGTGATCTGATATGGTGGAATTGTGGATAAACTGCTTGGAGGCGAGCCAAGGCCCCTCAAGAACGTTTGTAAAGTGAGATGCGAAGCTTCAGTGTTCACTGTCAGAAGCTTTAGGCCCTGCGACTACAGTTTACGGAGAGGACTTAATTCTTTGGGGGGGCGTAGATCAAAGGAAGGCATTCCAAATTCAAAAGTAAAGAAAACATTTGGAAACGGAATCGTTACAATAGAGAATTGAGAAAAGAATACGCCATCCTCAGGGTGCAATTCCACCATGGTTAGGGTTAACATGGCACCATGGACTGCCACTAAAATAATCTTTTCCCATCAGGCCATCCAGAAAGTATAAGAAGCAATAAGCAAGACACTTACTTTTCCCGCTGTGGCCTCTCATCTTTCGGGCGAGCTCATCAGACGGTGTCAGTTCTGACACTAGCACCTCAGGTTCTCCTTGAGGGAAAGAGAAATAGCGTAAAAAAAGACATAGAAACGTCATCGTGCCCTACTGACACTCTTATGCACCATCACTTACCATCACTAAAGGTGAAGGGCATGGTCTCGTTCCCACTGTCCGGCAGCGTTCCATCCCTCCTCACATAAGTATTCTGTATTGCTTCGTGCGATTTATAGTCTTTGCTTTTGTAACCTTTCGAGGACTTGTTGCGGGTGCTGATGCGTATGACGCCGTGCACCAGCCGACACTCCGCTTCTTGCTCCTCCAAGTTGTAGTCCTGAGCAATGCTGTTGATCAGATCGCTGATCTCGATGGTTTTACGGGAGAAGGACACTTCGGACGTGCACTTGGCCAGCTGCTCAATCTGGTGCATTTTATAAAGTTCTAGAAGCTTTTTAGTGATTAGCGAGTCGATGTCGGTGCCACCGTCATCCAGGTCATCTAGATCCAAATCCTCCCTTGAGTAGATACTGGTGCTGCTGCTGGGACGCTGGTTGTTGTCGCCCTTTCCAGTCGTTCTGGTCCGTCGTGGAGGCGCGTCTGAGTTGACAGGGTACTCTACTTTCTTTCCAGCAAAATAAACGTCGCCGTACCTGAAGCTTTCAGAGCTTCGCAACGGCTTTGATTTGCTCGCTTCGAGGCTTACGCCGCACGTGGGATTGGACAGAGCCAATCCATTGCTCTTCTTTGGTTCTGGCTCAGCTTTTAAAGGGTTGTCAGTGGAGCTCTCGTTGGGCGGCAAGCAAGGTTTGCGAGACCCATAAAGCCCACAGGTGAGAATGCAGCACACCACAGCTTTGCAACCACTCCAGCCAAGAGAGGCGCATGAGCCGCAGGCTTGCGTACCTTGAGGAGAGTCAGCGGAGCCTGGGATAAAGCCCAGGGATTCTGAGCCTCGTCCATTGGCGTAGTGAGGATGGGTTTTACAAGGGAACTGCGAGTCTATGCTACGAGGTTGCTCGCTGTAGTTCTCCTTGTAGGTCTCCTGACTGGTGGTGCTGTCCCTGGAGTAGGTCCGGCTTTGCCTGTAGTCATCGGCTCTAGAACGGCTAGATCCATGAGGACGCGTCTTGTGATGCGGTCCTGTGCTGTTGCCAGGCATAACTCACCACATTCAGGACCTGCAGGAACATGGAACAGATGATAATGCAGATATAAAGAACTGAAATAGTTCACAAATTGAAGCATTGCTTCTTAGTCACATTTCACACATCTAACATAAACAGAGCTAGTATTAACATTCAAGTTCACACTGCACACATAAAGCAGCACAATTGTAGAGATGTGCTGAGCCTGTTTTTGCAGAACGTTGTAATGCATGATTAAATTACAGCATTATTTGCAATTTAGGCTTTTATTGAGTAACATAAAATGACAATTAAAAGACGCCTGTCAGGTTTGATGCAAGTTAAATGCTCAGTGACAGACAAACAGCACTTAATACTTCAGTAAATCTGGCAATTCTCCTAATCATTTTATCATTTATGACATATGTATTAAGAAAGTAAAAGTGTTTCGATAACTCTGATGATGTGTGAAACAGGCCTTGTTATACATTTTTAAAAAATGCCAAAAAGTTCATTATAAACAATGACTGCTAAGAAAAATGACTAATGTTTAGTGAATATACATAAAAGTCAAAGAGTTAAACAGGCCTCAGATTTCTGAGCTATTGCACAATGACTTCCTCAATCCTGGAGATATAATCAACGACAAAAAAAACATAACTGTGCAATGATTATGGTGAAATCAAATAATGAAATGGACTGTTAAACAGTCGTGGCCTATAATGGTTAGAGAGTGGTAACCCAAAGGTTGTGGGTTCGAGTCTTGTGCACTTGGATTGAAGCACTAATTCAGAGTATGGGACACCACACTTCACACATTAATCATCAACACTGCACCAATTTACCACTGACCATATTTGCTTGACTGGGTCAAAATAGTATATAGTGGACACCTTCATTCGGTGTCTACATGTGTTATGCTCCAAAGGCATGTCAAACATGTCAACAGTGAGCTGATCTGTATCTAGATAGCATGGTTATTTATGCAAAAATTTGGAGCGGTTATATCAGCACAACCATATACGGATCTTAATATTACACAATAAAAATAAGCAGAATCTTCTGTAGCTCTGGTTACACTCCTAAAAATAAAGGTTCAAAAAGTGGGTTTTCTCAGGTATACCATAAAAAAGCCAATTTGTGTTCTCCAGAGAACCTTTTTCTACTATAAAGAGCCTTTTGTGCTTTGGAAGGATTACATGGATGTTAAAGGTTCTTCGTGGAACCAGATATGCCAATAAATAACCTTTATTTTTAAGAGTGTGGCATGTTTCAATTTAGTAAACATGGTTTCTTTGGTGGGCAGGAATTACTCAATCATCATGTTATTAATTTTTACAAGTCACCTTTATTTATATAGCACTTTTAAGAATACAGATTGTGTCAAAGCAACCTCAAAATTGGAAAACAGTGTCTCAATGCAAAAGGACAACATAGTAAACACTCCATTTTAGCTAAAGGCAGTTCATCATTACATGTGTCATCTTCACAGTTCATTACATGTTTTAAATACACTCCCTTGTGGCTTTCATATAGTTAGTGTTTGACTCAAGGATTGCGTTCTTTTTCTAAAATCATACGTTTTCGATGAATCCGGTCACAAATTCTTAGAAAGCAACATGACATCCGTACTGTGACTGTCTGATATAGATAAGTATAGTCATTTGTCATCAACCAACAGATAGTTTGAGGACATTCTTGCGCATCAAGTGGATGAGAACGAAGTACTCGGAATACATCCATAAGGACTGGTTATTATTTTCTGTTCATTATCAGTGTACAGTTTAGTCAGGCCTGTAAAGTGCACTGTGGCCAGCCCAATAAACTTTATTCGGACCATTTAGCAGATGGAACATATGCATTGCATGTATTGGCAAAATGCAGTTTATCTTTCCAAACAATATCAAATGCTTCATTAGTTTGTTTTAACAGCCTCTAACTGTACTCGTCTCTATGGCTGTACCAGACATAATTATTTATGGCTACAATCCTTTGAAAAGTCCCTTTACACCCAATGCAAGCGGACAAATGAGCACGCATTCGATCCATTGATTGAGAGCGTTCTAGTGACTCGTGCCCAGAGAGGATGGTTTGTCAAGGTGTCACTTACCGCATAGGCTCGGATGAAATCTTCAGGTGTTTGGAGAGCAACTTCTAGCTCTTCAAGATCGCGGAAGTAGCCCGAGTGTGAAGTATTTTCCCTTTGATGCGTTATTACCTCCACTTCATCGATCTTTGTTTTTATTCACTTAATGAACACGGGTTAAACGTTTCGATTTCGTCGCGCGACACGCGCTTTCAGATCCGGCTCACACTAAAGCTTTGATCGGTGAGATTCGTTCCTTCGCCCCGCCGTGCCGTATTTTACCTGCGGCTACAGGTAAATCCAACGCCCACTTGCAGGTAAGCAGTGACGTCACACCCTTGAAACGGATGTGTTGCTTAAACCTCCTAAATGCCTTTTGTTCGTTTACCTTTTCCATAAATCACATAAAACATGAATATAATATTGCCAGTGTTTTGGAAAAACGTGTTATTCCTGTTTATGACTACAAACAAAATATGAAGTATTGGTCATGCAACAATATCAAAAACCATTTTAACAGGTTCACAATTCTAAAAGGTTCTCTTGATCCAACGTCAGTGATTCTTATCTGTATGTATATATATATATATATATATATATATATATATATATATATATACACACACATAAGTAAATGTGAGTAGAGTCGTTTTAAATAGATAAATATGAATGCTGTGTGAAGAATAGAAGCATATTAGAATAAATACATATTCATTGTTTAAAAAATGAGTTAAATGTAATGTGAAAAAAAACAGGATTCCTACAATAATTGAAACCTGAGAAACAATATCAGGGGGATTAATTACAATTGTGATTCTCAGGTGTGAAAAGTAATATCAATCCTAAAAAAAGTAATTTAAATTTGAATATAAATGTTTCAACTTGCTCAGCTGGAAAGCATTTCTATTCTAGAGGGAAATCCTTATCAAATGAATGAATGTAAATGTAATGGAAAAAAGGAAGTAGGAGCCCCAAATACAACATTTTATGTAGATTTCTGAAAAGCATTCTCTGTGGAATGGTGTATACTGGATGCAAATGTCATTCCTGCACTACACATAAACTCAACACTGCTTCATGTAGAAACTAGCATTTTAGATTTCCTTTAGTAGACTATATTTAAATGTTATAACTGTATATGCACACACACACAAAGAGAATTTTCAAACATGCTGTAATATACTGCTTTGCCAAAAGCAGAGACACAGATTAATATGGGCTGTCTGGTCTTGATCAATTGCAGTCATTAGTTCCAAGCTCTATAAAGCACACAGAGAGATCCGCTATGTGCTCACAGGGAACATTACACTCAAAATCCTTCACTGTGTCCCATTTTCCCCCAATACACCCCTTCATTTCCCTTCTTTCCTCAACCGTGGCGAAATATCGAGGACACAATCTGTAGCAGCAAATGCTGTGGGCCGCACCAAATAATGTGATGGAGAGGAGCTTTTCAATCTGGTGAACAGGTTATGAAATATAATGGAGACTGTAGTTCAGTCAAATAGGGTTAGATACACATGAGAAGTCATTCAGTGCATCTTTGAGCTCCCTTGAAACTTTTAGAAAATTTGGCAAGACAACAAGATACTGATAAATCAGATATTTTGATCTCATGAAAACCGGATTATAATTAACAGTTGTTTTCAGCAAATTTTGTGTAAAAGAGATTAATTTCAGTTTATAGATGTGCATGCAGATTTTTTGTGGCTTTAATCCACACGCTTTAAATATAAAGGTTCCAAAAGGGGTTTTCCACAACAATGCCATAGAAGAACGATTTTTGGTTCTCTAAAGAATCTTTCAGTTAACAGATTGTTTTACATTTAAGAACATTTAATAATCTAAAGAACCTTTTGTGGAATGGTAAAGGTTCTTCATGGAACCTTTGAAACCAATAAAGAATCTTAATTCTATGTCTGTTTAAACTACTGTAATACGACACATTCACAAATTCAACCTTTATTCGTTTTTGTGTTGACTCTTCTTGCATTAGTGTATGTTTTCTAATTAAATTGTATATTGTATTAGCTTATATCATGCATTTATTGGCATTGCATCAGTTACCAGTCAGACATCTCTCTAATTAATGGTATCTGCCAATCAACTAATAATTTACCTTGATTTGGTCCATTTAGAAAATGTCTAGCACCCCACTTCGCTACAAACTGAAATATCAGGACATAATACTGTATCTACAAACATTTCTATAGAAATGAGTTCATTGTGCAGTTATAGTGTTACATCGGATGGGATCTGTGTGATATGGGCGTCAGTAGAGATATGCGCCGAACGCTGGTCCACTCGAGGCCGTCCCTGGTGACCGTGTGAATCAGGCCCCAGTCGTGGGTCAGAGTCCATCTCTAAACGGTGATGATACCCTTCCAGCACATTTTGACAGGCTTCATATATTTCTGCGATCCATTTCTTGATACCCTTTCGGTTGAGGTAGACAACAAAGATAAAGACCATGCCTACGAATCCCAGCACTAATCCAAGAAACACATAGGAAGTTTGTAGGGACAAGTCGGTAATCTCTTCGTGCACTTTACCGTAACACCCCAACACCTGCCCGCTAAGACTCCGCAAAGACACGTCATGCAGAGCAGCAGGGAACTTGCAATACAGCCTGTCTGCATCGCCCACCTTGACCTTTGAACTGTTTAGCCAGTTGCCTATCTCTTTCGCTTCACATGTGCACACGTAAGGATTCTGTCCCAACATCAGACGCACCCCTATGAATCGCTCCAGCTCGCGAAGACCCTCGTCGCTGATCGTTCTGAAGGCGTTTCCAGTCAAGTCCAGCTCTAGAAGTTGCTCGACGCCAGAGAAGGTGCCATTGTAGATGGCCACCAGAGAGTTGTTGCGCAGATGCAGATGCTGCAGGTTCGGAAGAGGAGCGAACATCCCCGGGGGTAAGAGGACGAGGTGGTTTCCCGACAGATCGAGGCGAAGCAGGTTTGTAAGCTCTCCCCAGCGCAGGGCGGTGATGAGGTCCATCAGAGACGTGTAGTTATAGAGAGACGAGCACAGGCTGAGCTCCTGAAGAGGACTGCCAGGTACCGAGAACGCCTCGGGGTGGATCAGAACCAGCGGGTTGTTGTTCAGGATTAGAGAACGCAGCATGAGCAGAGAGGAGAACGCGTGCGAGCCGATCTCCATAATGCTGGCAGAACAGAAAGAAAGTTTGAGGATTTTAAATAGTGAAATACACCAATCAGCAAGAGCACATCACTAAATATATGTTACTGTCGGAAGAGTATAAATACAGACAGATAGATAGATAGATAGATAGATAGATAGATAGATAGATAGATAGATAGATAGATCTGCTATATGAGAGGAAGAAATGTTAACTTGTTAAATCATCTAAACCAACAACATGTATGTTAGACCCTATTCCATCTAAGTTCCTAAAAGAGGTGCTTCCAGAAGTCATAGATCCTTTTCTGACAATTATTAATTCATCAATGTCTTTAGGATATGACCCTAAAACCTTAAATTCGGCTTGTTTAAAAAAAAAAAAAAACACAACCTGATCCTAGAGAGTTAGTTCATTACAAATCGATCTCAAACCTCCATTTTCTGTCCAAGATACTAGAAAAGGTGGTATCCACACAATTATATTCCTTCTTGGAGAGAAATTGTCTCTGAGAGGATTTCCAGTCAGGATTTAGACCGTATCATAGTACTGAGACTGCTCTCCTTAGAGTTACAAATGATCTGCTCTTATCATCTGATCGTGGTTGTATCTCTCTATTAGTGCTATTGGATCTTAGCACTGTGTTCAACACTATTGACCACAACATTCTTTTAAATAGACTAGAATATTATGTTGGCATTAGTGGAACTGCATTGTCATGATTCAAATCTTACTTATCTCACCGCCATCAATAAAAACATCGATCACAAGTGCAGTATGGAGTACCACAAGGTTCAGTACTAGGACCATTGCTTTTCACACTTTACATGTTACCCAAGCAACGACCTCTACAGCCCTGAATGTCAGCTGAGACCTCATCACGTTGTCAACCATCTGCACAAAACCACGAAACCAGACAAGACCTCTGCACCTGCTAGAATTAAACCACATCATGCTGGTTTCGTCTGGCCAGAGGAGAACCGGCCCCCCAACTGAGCCTGGTTTCTTTCTCCATTTCTGTCACGGATGGAGCTTTGGTTTCTTTGTCTTGTTTAGTTGGGAACGCTTGACTGATTGCACAGACACTATTGAAGAGAGCTGACCTGGATGATGAATCATCAATCAACTGACTTTAACTGGAAAAGATTACTGTTTTCTATTGTCCTCTTGCATTATTGACTCACTATTTTCCTGTTTGACACTGTAAAACTGCTTTGACACAATCTGTATTGTATAAAGCACTATATAAAAAAGATACATGGACAGAGGGGTGGATGTCATATATAGATATTGCTTACTAACAATATATTTTCTTACTCATTATTGCTATAGACAGACAGACAGCACATAGATAGTTTTTGTTGATTAACAGTATTGTTCTCACCCGTTGTTGCTCAGGTTCAGGTGTGTGACGTTCTGCATTCCGCTGAACGCGCTGTGGTCGAGTCTGTGAATCGCGTTTCCGGTGATGATCAGGCTGATCGCGTCGCTCGGGATCGCGTCGGGGACCTGGAGGAGCGCGGCAGACGCGCAACGCACCGTGCGCTGAGCTTCAGAACACTCGCAGCGCAGCGGACACGACGCGACGCACGCGGAGACGCACAACATCGCGCAGACGAGCGTCAGCGACATCATCCAAGCGCTCGCGCTCACGGTCCGAAGCGTCTGCTGTAAGTGCACATGCTGAAGAGATCCTCAGCAACACATTCATCTAGAATAGAGATCCTGATCTCAGATGCAGAAGCCAGGGTGGGGGGAGCTGAATGCACTCTACAACACATCCATCCTGTCTCAGGACTGGGGTCAGTGTGTGTGTTCTCTGGCCATGAGCAACATTTATAGAGCAGCTTTTGCTTTGTAAAGATGTTAACCGCATTAGTCATCTGACCTTTGCCATGCATTAAATTCCCAAACAGTTAAGAAAGATGTACAAACACTTCAGTCAAAACATTTGATGGAAAGAAGTGTGTTGCAGTATTGTTTGTTTGCGGTTAGTTATTGGGTGATGTTGATAGTTAATGTGATTCTCTACACCTGTGTGAACTTGAGAACTCACTTTATAAATCCACTGAAAAGGAACGAAACACATTTGATTCAATCACGGAGATTTAAAACATCAGGAAGAAAAGTTGAAGCTTGTTTCTACCAAGGTATTAACAAATAATAATAAAAATAAAGTAACTGCAACTTTGTATCTCTCAATTTATACTTTTTTTTTTTTGCTCACATAAAGTGTAATTTGCAAGAAAAAGTCAAGAGTTGTGTTAAAAGTCACAATTAGCTTTTTAAAATGTTAATTCCATGGCAGAAAAAAAAAAGAATGTTTAAATGTTTAAAAGTCAGAATTCTGAGTAAAAGTGAGAACTGCGAGATGTTAACTGGATTGCTAGAAAAAAGTTAGAATTGTTTGTAATGTAACTTTTTTTTTTTCAAAATTGCAATAATCAGAATTCTGAGATAAAACGTTGCAATTACCTTTTTATTTTTAATATCTTGTCAAAAAAACAAACAAAACAGAATTGCGAGTGTAAAATTAGAATTCTGAGGGAAAAAAAGTGTCTAAACTGCGATATATAAACTAAGATTTGCGAAATGGTTTAAAAAAGTTTATAGCTCACAATTAAAATATTTTTTTTCCCCCATAATTGCAAGAAATAGTCCGAATTCTGAGATAAAAGGTTTCAATTACCTTTTTATTTTTAATTATGTGGCAGAAACAAAACAGAACTGCAAGACGTAAAGTCAGTGATGGCAGAAACAGGCTTCTCTCTTCACTATTGCCACTTTACTGAGAACGCTAGGTCTGTTTTAGCATTTCAAACCACAGAAACTTGTGTTTGTGCTCTCTTTCCTTACAATATTATATTGTGATATCTAAGACAGATTAAAAAAATAAGGACAAACATTATGAATACACTTTTTTTTATTTGTACATATAAATTTAAACATAAAAATCTTATGGAATGAACATGAAATTAAGCAAATTTACAGTCTCTCATTAATGTAAAACAATATACGCTTGCTGGAACATTAAAAATTACTGAAAACTGACTTCAATGCAAGTAGTTCTAGGAAAAATGATGGAAAATCGTTTAGCCCCATCTACATATGTGATATGATTATATTACAAATATATCAAATGCAATGAAAGCAGTGCTGGAAAAAGTCCCTGTAATTCACTTATTTACCATGGCACTGATAGTCTGTGTGTCTCGTGTCACCAGATGTATGGAGACCCCTGATTTCAGTTCATGTTCAGCAGTAAACAGCATCTCTCAGAGTTTGATGCCTCAGTCATCGCAGGTTGATGGCAAGGGCGATGGTGACTATGACCCCACAGAGCATCAGGAAAGGCAGCCAAGTTTTCAGGAACCCCACAAAGCTGTCGAGGAACAGAGCTTCGAATCTTAAAGGGACAGCAGTCTAATATTCCTGCGGTCTGTCATTTGTGTTAATCAAACAACAGAGAGAAAATCTCTCACTGCTCTTGACGAAACCACTTTTGTAACTTTAATACGAATAAATAATCAGCTCATGAACGAATCTTTTGATTCAATTTGGTTCCTTTGAATTTGTCAAACTGAAGAAGTGTGAATGCAGTGTACGTTTAAGAGCACTAAACAACTGGAGAAATCCTGTAATATGACACTTAAGAGAAGATCCAGGTATGATGTTTTGATTAAACATAAAACATGCATAAAAAAATGCATGGATGAATTGATAACATGCATTCAAAAAAACTGATTTAGATTCATTCTGACTCAGTCCTGACCTCACCTGACGTGTTTGCTGTGGATGAAGCACAGTAAACAGAGGTTGACCATGTTCCAGGAGGAGCTGTTATCATAGTGCATGAGGTTCAGAGCCATGGCCACATGAGAGTGACAGTTATCACAACACAGATTGTGCTGCAAACACAACACAACAGAACCGTGTCAGGTACAAATGTGCAAAAATATTTTTTTTTTTTTGCTCACATAAAGTGTAATTTGCAAGAAAAAGTCAAAAGAGTTGTGTTAAAAGTCACAATTAGCTTTTTAAAATGTTAATTCCATGGCAGAAAAAAAAGAATGTTTAAATGTTTAAAAGTCAGAATTCTGAGTAAAAGTGAGAACTGCGAGATGTTAACTGGATTGCTAGAAAAAAGTCAGAATTGTTTGTAATGTAACTTTTTTTTTTTTTCAAAATTGCAATAATCAGAATTCTGAGATAAAACGTTGCAATTACCTTTTTATTTTTAATATCTTGTCAAAAAAACAAACAAAACAGAATTGCGAGTGTAAAATTAGAATTCTGAGGGGAAAAAAGTGTCTAAACTGCGATATATAAACTAAGATTTGTAAATTTGCAAAAATGTCGGATGAGAATTTGCAAGAACATTAATTTTGACAGCCCTAAATTCAACAGAGATTTTCCTCACACTCGAGTACGAGTTGCAGTCCGACATGTTTTTTTCCGCCGCCTTTTGATTGACAGGATATCATCGAATAAATAGACTGCTTTTATCGGCAGATAACCGATTATCGGCCGATACATCAGTGCAACGTGCTTGATTTATTAAAGTTGATTATTCATGTTTTAAAAAATGTGAAAGAGAACTATCGCTGTGGGATTTTATTTAGCTTAAGCTGCGTCTAAATGTCAAATACAAGCAAACATGCGGTCAAACTGTCAAAATGCGGCACTTGGTGATTATTACTCACATAAGCCCTCATCAGTTATGTAATAACTTCATATGTGTGCTTCATATTAATCAAACAAAAAAAGATCACTCTCTGCTCTCGACGGAGGGTCTTCTGTAGCTTTAATAAGAAACAAAGGAAGTTTAATTCTCACAGGGAAGACTATGCTGTTTTATTTTACATTCAATAATTCAGTTTCTGTAACAGCTGTTAGCTGAACACTTTAGACTTTCATTTTTTATGACCGATTAATGAATCTTTTTCAATTCGACTTTTGTTTGTTTTTTTACTTAAATTAGTTACCCTGGTATTCTGCTGTGGTGTTGAAAATTGTGAAAATGTAGATATCATCGCAACCTTATTAACAGAAAATATATACTTGATACATATTGCTATCTTTAAATAAACCACTCGTATATAGTTTTGTGGCCCACTCAATACTCGTGATTATAATTTTGGCCATAATCGAGCCGCCCCACCATCCTGGTCTTGTACTCCTCGGACGCCTGGTTTACGGCCAGATCCCAGGCGTTTGCTCCGTCGCTGTACACTTTATTCCCATCCAGCTTCCAGAACCTGGAACAACAAGCGTTGAATCAGTCACACACTATTTCAGTCTCGTATGTTCAGGTGATAATTAATAACCACATTCACTAGTTTTAACCTCACTTGGTTGGTTTTCCAAACGCCATGTTGTCCTCCTGTTGGAAACAGAGATGAAGGAGGTCAGTACATCAGTGTAGAAACACTATTTTTAATCCTCAGGTATAAACTCACTGATACGAAATAAGGCCCTGCGAAGTCTCTGATCACGCCGGCGGAAGTGCAGATGCCCATGTGACCAATGAAGGGCAGGAGCCACCTACAAACAACAACAACAACAGCTGAAGTTTCCCAATGTTTTCTTAATCCAATCCTCATATGAGCTCAGTTCAGCCTTTATACTCGCGTACTTCCGAGGTGTTTTATGACGGAACCAAGTGACTCACGTCAGAACCGGGATGGGAGTCCAGACGATGCAGTACGGATAACGGCTCATTTCTTTGTCGATTTTCTCGAAACCGCCGTGGAAGTGTTTCGTTGTGTCTATCTCAGTTACGTCCGCCATCACGGTCTGCGCGCGATGACGTCATCGCGTCCGCCTACGCACGCGCCGCCGAACACTAGCATAGGATTACATACAGGATGTCTCTTCTGCTCACTGAGGATGCATTTATTAGATCAAAAATGCTGTAAAAAAAAAGTGAAATATTATTCTAATCAAAAACAGCTGTTGTCTATGTGAATCTCTGTTAAAGTGTAATTTATTTCTGTATTTTCAGCATCATTACTCCAGTCTTCAGTGTCACATGATCTTCGGAAAGCATGAAAATATGATGTTCTGAAAATGAATTAGTACTTTAATTAATCAAGTCCGCATTCAATTAATCAATTAAAAGTAACAGTAAAAATATTTATAATGTTACAGCAGATTTCTATTTCAAATAAATGCTGTTCTTCTGTACTTTCTGTTCATCTGTGAATCCTGAAAAATAAAATTCAGCAGCACATCACAGAAATAAATTACAGATAAACAGATAATCTCATAGACAACAGGATATTTAAGATTATAATAATATTTCACATTTTTTTTACTGTATTTTTGATCAAATAAATGCAGCCTTGGTGAGCAGAACATAAAATAAAATCAAATAAAAGATTTAAAACATCAGTTATTCCAAATTTCCAAAATTCCAAATCACATTCACACGTATAATATTATATTACAGTATTCTTTCTGTCAAAAAAGTATACAACAAATTGTATAATGATCAAGGTCAAGTCGATCTACATAATTCAATTTAAATTAAAATCACATTTATTTGTATAACGCTTTTCGTAGTACAGATCATATTTTTACAGAAAATGAAAGTTTCTTCCAAACAAAGAATGTTAATATGCATTTGATCAGATATAACTGCAATACAATATTATGAGATACATTATTTAATCTAGTTTTAAACCGAGAAAGTGTGTCTGAACCCCGAACATTATCAGGAAGAGTATTCCAGAGTTCCTTCTCCTTTAGTGAACTTTGCTGAATTACCAAGAGTCCAGCGTTCAGTGACCTTATCCTGTCAAACAAGCGCAGGGCTCCATGCATTAACCCCAGCAGTGTAAGAGCAGGTGTGTCTTGTGCTGAAGCAGTGTGACAACACACTAATGACTCGTTACCTGAAGAAGAACTGGAGCACAGCTGCGTCTGATATATGAGGGATCAGGGATTGTTCTGGATTATTCCTTTAAAGCAAAGGCCATTCGCTGCACTGCACACTACATTACATGCATACTAGCTTACTACATAATACTGTGTAGGATGCACTGCCTAATATTTGAGTAAAATAGTATGCAAACGTTATAAAAACGATGTTATGCAGAATCACTTTCATTTTTATTTTAGCTTTTATTCATTTTATTTACATTTTGAAGGTTTAGTAATTTAGTTGTTTGTTTTTGTAATTTTTAGTAGTTTTTGTTATACACACACACACAAACACACACACACACACACGTCGATTTTTAGTTTATACATTTTATGTCAGTTTTAGTTATTGTAGTACATAACATTAAAATAAATTGATCTTGTTGAACAAGCTGAAATATTTTATAAATTATTTTATATATAAATATTTTATTTCCTTTAATGTTTATTTTATTTCAAGTTACAAAAATGTTTTTTAATGGTTTTAATTTTAGTTTCAGTGTTATTTAACTAATTGAATCAACTGAAATATGTTTATTTATACTAACAAAACTAACTGTTATGGATTAAACCACTTTAAATAACACTTTATGGTAAGAATACTTTTTACAGTGTGTAGACGTCTGGTAAGCATCTTACAAATAAATATAATAGTTATAATAGTTTTAGTTTTTATTAATATTTTGAATCTGGTTTTTTTTCGATCTTCCAATTTCACAGTCATTTTAATATTTTTGTAAAAAAAAATGTCTAGGCCTATATAGTTTTAATTTATATATATATATAATTTATAATTTTTTTGTCAGTTTTAGTACATGACATTTTAATTTAAATAAAGTTTATTTTATTTCAAGTTCATTTTTTTTATAGTTTTAGTTCTATTTAACTATAATAACCTTGCTCTAAACCAACATTAAAAAAAAAAAGTTTAATGGCCTAAATCAAGTAAAAATCACTCTTTAAGGTAATGTCTGTAACTGCGTAGTGTGCTATTCAGAACGCAGCCGTGTCCTTTGCCCATCTCTTCTAGAGGAACACACTTCCCTCATTAGTGTACACTATGTAGGTCAGGTGGCCTTTAGAGGACACAAAAAAACACTATTCGGCAAAAAAAAAATCTGACTTTGAATAATTGTGAGCAGAGAGAGTCAACGTAACACCTTCATCAAAGAAGGATATTTGCATAAATCCAGAGCAGCCAATCAGCTGCGAGAATCACAACTGCAGTGCAATCCTCAGCGCACAAGAAAAGGTCTTATAATAATCTTATAGTCATGGTATTAAATGTTGCGTGCGCTGCAAATAATGAACATGTTGTACTTGTTTTCCAGTACAAGCATCTTAACATTCGTAAATCCAGATGCAAAATGATCTTATGAAGTCTTGTTTTCTGAGAAATTGAACAAAATTGAGTTTATGCTTAAACATGAACAAGTGTCTGCTAACGGGGAATAAAAACTTTACACTTTTCCCTCTGAATTAGGTTGATTTCTGTAAGCCCTTTTGCAGACGTTTGTTCTTTCTAAATATAAATTCACTTAATTTTGTTCAGTTTCTCAGAAAACTTGATTCTGATTTAAGAACATCTGCACTGGAAAACATGCCAAAATACTGAAGAACAGCGTTTAGTATTTTTTTTTAATCAAAAAGAAAAGTTATTTTCATAATCCAGTGGCAGAGTTATTAAAATTAACGAAACCTTGGTTAAAAAATGGTTACTTAAAAAAAAGATGAACGAATTATTCATTTTGATTCGTTCGAATCTTTAATGTGACTCGGGAAGAACGAGTCGTTGTATTTAAATGCAGTCTGAGCCGGAAAGAGAATTGATTCGTTAATCTCACGAGTCTTCGGGTTCGAGTCGGCCCTTCGTCACATGACAGACCCATGAACTTTAACCTATGAGACTTAATAATAATAATAATATAATAATAATAACCAACTCTTTATTACCTTTGAAACAACATTAAGTGTATGGAAAATAACCATCATGACAGAAATGTACACATTTATTAACTGTAAGAAGTAAAAAGCTCCAATCTGAGACCAGAAACACAGTAACTTAGTAAATAATAATTATAATAATGACAATAATGACTATGCACCTGTTTGTAAGGAAGCTTGTAAATTAATTTAAAGATCCAATGCGGTCACGTGACACAAAGAACGAACGATAGCTTAAAGCCTTTTATACAGTCTTTTTTTATTAAACAATACAAACATTAAGGCAGTACACTTAAAATCAAAAACCAATAAAATAAGAATATACACACACAGATTTGCTGACATGGAAACTCCAGTCTATGGTTAAAGCTTGTCTGTCACGTGATGAACGAACGAATCGAACCTGAAGAATCATGCGATGAACGAGTCATTGACAGAAGACCCAGGTAAACAATCAATCTCTTCTGTTTATTACAACATTATAGTTTTGTATTGTTTATAGAGCGATCAACGTTTGCGTTAGCACTAGTAGACATGTTAGGGAAGTAACACGTAACATTTTAATTATATTTGATCAAATGATTCGTTCGTTTGGCTGAACGAGACTCAAAGGAGCGAGTCGGTAAAATGATCCGAACTTGACTAATGTCAACTGAAATTACATTAATTACTCATTTTCATTTAGTACAAAAATAATACGAACTAAATAAAGTAAAATAAAAACGAAAACAAAATCGAACTCAGAATTTGAACGAAAATATATCATACAAAAATTATATTAAAACAATTTATTTTGGTCTAATAATCTTGTCGGAAGTTGTTTTCAGATTTTGAAGGTTGATACTGTACCTCATTTTCTGCTCTTTAGAAATAATAAAATATCTTCTTTTCAATTCATTCCTTAAAAAGTCTTGAATTCAGCAGAAACCCAGCAGCACGAGCTGGCTTTAACACAACAGGTTAAAAAAAAAAAAGAATCACAAGATATTTATAAACAAATAAATTTTATTGGAGAGGGCTGTGTGTTGTGTTGTGTCGGCTCCATGTCCATTTCCATTATTACTGTTTATAAAGCCATGCTTCTGATGATTACAGTTACATTTTATTCATATAATATAATTTTTTCTTCTAAAAACCCCAAGTATGATTCTGAGAGCAACGAGGGAGCTGATGCAGAACTTTAAACATCTCATTTATTCTCTACACATCGCACTAAACTGATCTGAAAATGAACACGGTGAAAGACAAACCACACGTATCCCAAAATAGAGCTGATTCTGGTTTCTTCTCGTCTCAGGTTCATCGGTGCAGATGAACGGGCAAGACGTCCTGCTCGTGCCGATTAGAAAAGAAAAGGTAAAACAAAATAGTCTTCAACAACAAGCAAAGTCATTCACAATACAAGTCTGGGTCGAACATAAACAGTTTATTTTTCCAGAATGTATTACAAAAAGAAAGCACTGCACACCTATAAACATATTTTCGTGAACATTTAGACTCTTTTAATGTCCTCTGGTGCTCAAGTTCATTCGGAGAAGAAACAAAACAAGACGAAATCGCGTCTAAAAGCAAGCCCCACATACGAAAGACTTTGAGAACCAGCTTTAACCTGACAGTGCCCACATGCGTAGCAGATATTGATCTAGAAGTGCTTGGACTTCACTTCGAGAAGCTGGTTTCTCTCACATGGAGACGGCTCTAGCTGGAGCGGCACTGAACCTGGCTCTCCGAGCTCTCGTCATCATCGGAGCCGTCTGTGCCTCGGCTGCTCAGACCTGTGATGCGGTAGCCCATGTTCAGCAGCATCACCTCCAGCGGATCTGCGTTCATGCGCCTCTGGTTGGCTTGAGCTGCGCCCTCCATGTCCTCCACCACCCGACCGTTCTCCTCCTCCTCCGACTGACCACCAGAACAAACCAGTCAAGATTCATGCTTTTAAAAGAACAGTTCACCCAAAACTGAAAACTCAGTCTTCTATAGTGAATGGGTGCCGTCAGAATGAGAGTCTGATAAACGCATCACAGCACATCAGTGAACATCTGGAGGAGACAAAAACTGAAACAAATCAAGCAATAAGATGTTTTTAACTCAAATGAGTCTATAATAAAACTTCCTTCAGTGAAAAAGTGCATCTTCTGTTGTCTCTCACATCAAAATCCAGTCATATATTTGCCGTTTAAACACTGCTTGATTTGTGCAGATTTCTCTCCTGATTCAGACCAGAACACTTTTTCACTGAAGGAAATGTTATTATGGATTATTTGAGTTAAAATCATTTTAATGCTGGATTTTTTTTTCATCTTTTGTCTTCTCCGGATGTTAACTGAAGCGCTGGAGTGCTGTGATGCGTTTATCAGACTCCCATTCTGACGGCACCCATTCACTGCAGAGGACTGAGTTTTCAGTTTTGGGTGAACTATTCCTTTAATGCATTTTTAAAAGTTACCGAATCAATTCACTGTTCAATGTAGGGCTGCATCACAAATAATGAACACCAACACGCACTGCACTGAAAACATTCACACATTCCCGTCACTTTATACCAGAGAATAACGCATTTCTATGAACAAAACATATCTGAAAAGATGCAAAGCAAACTGAATAACGCATTTCTATGAACAAAACATATCTGAAAAGATGCAAAGCAAACTGTTGTGTCATATTAAGTGCTCAAACAAAAGCATAAACAGCAGATTAATGTTTTTACTGCAAGTGAGACGGTTAAACTTTACAGACTTCAAACAACATGTACTTTAGACGCGAGAAACAGATGATAATATTTAGACTAAAATACACACTTTTTTTATATTTCTTTTTAGATATTAAACATGAACTCCACAAGTTACTGAAAGTGATGGAATATGCTTTTGTTTTTTTTATTATTATCATTTATTTAGTGATTTTAATGTCTTTCAAATGGTAAATAAATAGAGTTTTAATCCCTAAAGATATATTAACTTTTTTATTGCCTTCAAATTGCACATGGATTGTGCCTAAACAATAGATTCAGATTACTTAGTTTTTAGTTTTCAATTATAATTTTTTATCTGATTAGATAAGCAAAATAAGATGAAAGAAATACCAAACTGAAAAGTGAAATAAAAAAAAATTAATTGATAAAAAATAATGTTTAATATAATTCAGTTTCGATAATTATTGAAATGTATTTATTTATTTAAACAAAGTGCAGTAGAAGAAAAGGTTTAAATTCAACCACTTTTATTAACCCGATTTATTATGACCAATAACACATAATTTTAGCCTCAACAGTAAAACATAAAATGTAAACAAATATATCTCCTTTCTTATATAATAGTAATATATTTGATCACTGTTACACCACAATAAAGGATGCATATCACTCTGTTCCACGAGCAGCTTTGGGACGTTCTGATCACTGTCTGGTTCATCTTATACCGACCTACAAGCAGAAACTTAAATCTGCTAAACCTGTAGTAAAGACTGTGAAGAGATGGACCAGCGAAACAGAGCAGGATTTACAATCTTGTTTTGACATCACAGACTGGAGCGTTTTTGAAGCTGCTACCACCGATCTGGACGAACTCACAGAGACCGTAACATCCTATATTAGTTTCTGTGAGGATATATGCATTCCTACCAGGACTTATTTAACATTCAACAATGATAAGCCATGGTTTACAGTAAAACTCAGACACCTTCGTCAGGCCAAAGAGGATGCCTACAGAAATGGGGACAGGGTCTTGTACAATCAGGCCAGAAACACACTGAACAAAGAGATTAGAGCGGCTAAAAAGACCTACGCTAAAAAGTTGGAAGACCAGTTTACTTCCAACGACTCTACTTCAGTTTGGAGAGGACTGAGAGCCATCACAAACTACAAGACACCATCCCCTTGCACTGAGGCTAATCAACGACTTGCTAACGACCTGAATGAGTTTTATAGTAGATTTGAAACCCCCAACACCCACTCTGACCATCTCCCTACACAACCATTAACACCTCCTGCAATCCCCCTCTCCATACCTCCTGCTTTTCAAATCTGTGAAGATGATGTGCGCCAGGTCTTCAAGAAAAACAAAAGAAGAAAAGCACCAGGCCCAGATGGCGTTACACCAGCCTGTCTGAAAATCTGTGCTGACCAGCTGGCCCCCATCTTTTCACAGATCTTCAACAGATCTCTGGAGTTGTGTGAAGTGCCTTCCTGCTTCAAACGCTCCACCATAATCCCCATTCCAAAGAAACCCAAGATAACAGGACTTAACGACTACAGACCTGTGGCTCTAACGTCTGTCGTCATGAAGTCGTTTGAAAAACTGGTTCTGGCTTATCTGAAGGACATCACTGGACCCTTACTGGACCCCCTGCAGTTTGCGTACCGAGCAAACAGGTCCGTGGATGATGCAATCAACATGGCATTGCACTTCATCCTGCAACATCTGGACAAAACAGGGACTTATGTGAGGATCCTGTTTGTGGACTTTAGTTCGGCTTTCAACACCATCATCCCAACAGCCCTCCAGACCAAACTGACCCAGCTCTCTGTTCCTAGCTCTATCTGTCAGTGGATCACCAGCTTTCTGACAGATAGGCAACAGTTAGTGAGACTGGGGAAATTCATGTCAAACAGCTGCTCCACCAACACTGGTGCCCCTCAGGGATGTGTTCTCTCCCCTCTGCTCTTCTCCCTGTACACCAACGACTGCACCTCTAAAGACCCCTCTGTCAAGCTCCTGAAGTTTGCAGACGACACAATGCTGAAACAGTTCTACTCAGCCGTCATTGAGTCAGTCCTGTGTACTTCAATAACTGTCTGGTTTGGTTCAGCAACAAAATCAGATATCAGAAGACTACAGAGAACTGTTCAGACTGCTGAAAGGATTATTGGTGCTCCCCTGCCCACCCTCCAAGAACTGTACACATCCAGAGTGAGGAAAAGGACTCAGAAAATCACTCTGGATCCCTCACATCCAAGTCACCCCATCTTTGAACTTTTGCCATCTGGCCGGCGCCTCAGAGCCGCAAATACAAGAACAGCAAGGCACAAGAATAGTTTCATCCCCCAGGCAATCTACCTCATGAACAGTTAAATGTTCCCCACTTATGCTTATGCAATAAAAATGTGCAATATCCTTATATTTTTTTGTTACCCTTCCATCCTAGTACATCCCTGCATCTTAATCCTATTCCATTATCATTTATAGCACAATTGTTTATACACTTATTTATTAGCCTAATTTTTTTTTTGTCTCTGTGTACTGGAAGCTTATGTCGCTAAAACAAATTCCTTGTATGCGCAAGCTAATTTGGCAATAAAGCTCTTTCTGATTCTGATATTCTATATGCAGATAAAATAAGTGTCACCTGAGGCCACCGGAGGGCGCAGTGAGCAAAATACTGCACCAAACTGCTTCTTCAATGCAATGAAAAAGTGCATACCATCTAAGCTAATATTTAGAAATCAAGTATGATTTTGTGAATTACAAAACAGCATCATGTATTTCTGCTCTGGCTGATGTGTACCTCGGGTCTGGGGCTCCAGAGCCGCACCACGGGGTCGATGCCGCTGGTGGCCAGGAAGCAGAAGCTGGGATGAGGCTGAAGACAGTTCACTATAGACTCGTCCCCCTGTAAGATCCGCACCAGATTGGTCGTCTCTTTCTCCCAGATGAAGAACGAGCCGTCGTCTGAACCGCTCACAATGTACTGGCCTTTACTGCAGAGACACAACACGCTCAGGCTAAAGAGGTTTCTAATCTTCTGCTCACCAAACCTGCATTTATTTGAGCAGAAATACAGCAAAAGCACTAATATTGTGAAATATTTTTACTATTTAAAACAGCTGTATTTTCAGCATCATTCCTCCAGTCTTCAGTGTCACATGATCTTCAGAAATCATTCTGATATGATGATTTACTGCTCAAGAAACGTTTCTGATTATTATCAGTGTTGAAAGATAATAATATTTCAAATTTTTACTGTATTTTTGATCACATAAATACAGCCACGATGAGCAGAAGTACTGAATACTGATTCTAACCTTTTGAATGGCAGTGTCTATATATTAAAGGCATCGCTCAGAAGTGATTCATTAGGTGTCAGTAAACTGACCTCCCGAAGAAGTTGGCTTCTTTAATATCTGTGGTGGTGTTGCAGTGTCCACAGTAGCGATGCTTGTAGTCGAAGCTGCGCTCTCTCAGCACGATCTCATCCTCCGGGATGGACTCCTTCCGGCTGAGGTTATGGAAGCGGACGGAGCTGTTCCCCTTCTTGTCGTCAGCTGGAACCGATGCATGAAAGAAAATGTCCCGATTACTCAAATGCACACAGAAACTAAACCAAAGCTCTGACTGAACCTACAGGAGTCTGTTTTTGAGAAGAGGGCCGCCTTGATGTCTCTGTCGAGCGCGTCACATGCGCTGCTGTGCGCCTGCTCCGGAAACTTGCTCTTGAAGTCATCCAGACACTCCAGAGCCTCGGCGATGTACTTGAGCTCAAACAGGCAGCGCGCTAAACGGAAGTGTGCCTTCAGATGAGCCGGGTTCAGAGACAAGGCCTTCAGACAGTCACGCAGCGCGTCGTAGTGATCTCCGTCCCTGACACACACACACACACACCAGAGCACATCACACTTCACATGTCTCTCATGTACTGCTCAGATAATTCCACATTTACATGTTTATAGAGTGCACCAAACCAACCAGCAGCAACATTATGAACGCTGACTGAAGCAAAAAAACAAGTGAATGAATGCGTGAGAATCAGACAGAAGTGTGTATCGTACCACTTTCTCTTCATGTACGCGGCGGCGCGGTTTCCGTACAGCATGGCGTTGTGTCCGGCTTCATGGATGCCCAGACTGTAGAGCTGGATGGCTCGAGTCCACTGCTGGCGCGCGAACGCTTCGTTAGCCTGCAGCTTGATCCGCTCCAGATGAGGAGGAAGATCACTGGAGACGCACATACTGACTCAGACTGGTGTGTGACCACCCAGCAGGAAATGACATCATACACACGGGACAGCCTACCTGGAGACTTTAGCCAGTTTGAGGCGGCTGGCAGGAAGATGAATCCCATTGGACACACCGTTGGTCGTCTTCCCATTCTGCACCTCTGCTGTGAACAAAGAGTTAATCTCGTTAACCACATCTTTTAAACTGGCTTCTGTGACAGCATTCACAGCTTACCTGATAACGTGTGGCATTTTTTGGGCAGCAGAAAGGTGTACGGTCTCTGTTTGAACGTCAGGTCAAATAAATACACCTGCAGACAGGAAGCAGCATTGCATAAGAGTGCATCAGTGCTACATCCTGGCACCGGAGAGTCAGCGAGCGTTTACCTTACCTGTTCTCCTCCCATGTTCACCAGCAGCTCGGTGCCGTCAGGACTGAATGTGACGTAGGTGGCCACCAGAACTCGTAATCTGTTGTTATAATCAGGAAGCTTCACCGGCAGGTGACCTACAAATGGACAGAAACATCTGTGAAATGCGTTTATTCCCCAATACAGGAGAAACTCAGCGATACTCTGGACAAACCTGCGACGTAGTACTGTCCCGCGCCGTCTGGTATTGATTTCTGGTTGTCACCAAATGTGTGAACACCGGCTGAGGTACTCTGAGCCAAAGACTTCCTAGGAGACGTTCACAAAAGACAAACATTACACCCAAAAGAAAACATGCCTCAAAATAATAACAGCATGCATCTATAACCAAGACTTCTGTATAAAACAGAGAGTTCCGCTCCTTGATTCTGATTGGCTGAGCCACGTTCAAAGCTGTTGTGAATTACGCTACAAAGTAACACACACCATTGTTTACATTTGTGTGTTGCTCGGCAACCAGTTTGTAGCAACCACAACTGATTCAGAGGAGCTACATTGTTTGGTGGAAGAATAGTGTTTTGATTAATATCATTACACTTTATTTGCTCCGTTTTATTTTGTGAAACTTTACTATGTATATGGAATAACCGTTTTATAAAAGCAATAAGCCCCGTGAAGCAGTGGTTTACAGTGGATTTATAACAGCTTATGCCTAACAACGCACCTTAGCTGTTATAAATTTACTGTAAACCATTGCTTCTTGGGGGTTATTGTTTATATTTATTTTATTTTCAGAATATAAGTCACATCTAAAAGGCCCTGCAATTAATAATCCAGAGTCTTATGAAACGCAATTAATGTCAAGCATGCAAAACATGCACAGCACCACTGTTTCCTATCAGGGTTACTGTGGTTCACTGAAAACCATAAAAACACATTTGAATCACTTCAAAATAAAACAAAGTCAAATATAAAAAAAAAATTCAAGTTTAATTAATTGTATTAAAATACATTTCAGCTAGTTTGGCAAGGTAACCTTTCTATTTTTATTTAGTTTAAGTCAAACTAAAATAAAGTGAAAAATAAAACATTTATAAATTGACAAAATACACAACCAAATTACATAAACTTTACAATTCGAATGAAAACATGCAATATAAAAATAAAAATAACTGAATATCTTAACACTTAAAAATAAATAAATAAATTTTAGTTTTGCCGTTTATATTAATGCCATTAAATGTATTTTTGTTTTATACTTACATTTTTTCATTCCTGTTCTGTTGTGAAAAAGGTTCAATTTTTAGGATTTGTCGTGAAGTGAGAATTAATTTTCGGTATTGTTCATTATTTCTGAATTTGATAATAAAACCACTTTGATCCAATAATACAGTTTTGACCAGGTGCCACTTATTTTCAGGAAAATACGGTAACAGTATTTCAAGCAGAACTCCAACCAAAAGTTCACATTTTGAAAAAAACTGACAAAATCTAAAATTAATCTGGTGTTGATTTGAGAATTATTCCTTTAATAATAAGACGGAGATGACCTGTGATTGTGGATCATCCTGATGTCGTAGAGCCGGACGAAGGGCCCGTTGGCCCCCACAGCCAGGTAGTTGTTGTCACGAGGGTTAATGGCCAGACATTTGGCTTCCACGAGCTGCCCACAGTACTCCGTCAGATCGATTAACACCTCGGAGCGTTTACTGCTCTCTCTCAGATCATACTGCCTGATGGGAACAACACGACCAGACGACTCGTTAGTAAGAGACTGGAAGAGAAAAGCACATTCTGATGCCAGACTAGTGTTCTCCTTTAATAATATTCTAATAATAATCTTCACTTCTCTAAAGGACGTAAACAGAGCCAATTTTGATTTCATGTTCACTTTAAATAAGTGTAAAGGTGTACATTTAACATTTCTGCAGCAAAACCCAGTCATTTCTATAGGAATCCATGGGATTTTCTGTGTGAAATGCAGATGTAAAAAAAAATTGCCCTTATTATATTTCAACATAACATTCCCTATTCCCTAAAATAACTAAAATTAAAACATTAAATGAAATAAAAATAAATGACAAATAATTGCTTAATTATAATTAAAATTGAAATAAAATTGAAAGTATGAAAATTATAACATATACATATATATATAAATAATATTTAAACTATAATAATATATTTAATATTTATTAATATAAACTACAACTGTACTGTAAAATTAATAAAAACAAATAAAAATAAATTAAACAACAAAATTACAAAAACTTTAATAAAAAAAGGGAAATATGAAAATAAAAACTCAAATATATAAATAATTTTTTTTTTAAATATTAAAAACAATGAAATTAACTAACTAAAATAAAAATAGGAAATATTAAAATAAAAACTCAAATACACAAAATAAAAAAAATATTAAAAACAACAAAATTACTAAAACTATAACTAAAATTTAAATAAAACCGGAAAGTATGAAAATAAACCTCAAATATATAAATATAAAATAAATATGATTAAAAACTAATAGAATAACATTAAATATTTCCATTTAAATAGTATTTTTTTTATTTTACAGTACAATTGTGATGTATATGTGATATAATGTGATACTTTGAGCAGTGCCTCTGATTTGATCATCACTAAGATGCATCACATTTATCATGCAGCCTCATTTATTTATTTTAATACTAACTTTATTTGAATGTTACATTCGAGTGAATTAATTGAGAGCTTTTCTTTGTCTCCAAAGCCCTGTATGAGGTCTGAAGTGCAGATGTACCGAATGAGCCCGTCCTCCGCGGCGCTCCAGAAGGTGTTGGGCCACATGGGAGCCGCTACGATGCGCTTGACGCGGTTGGTGTGGTCGGAGAACATGTGAGTGGTCTCCTTCGCCGTCAGGTCGTGCACGTGCACCTTGGTGTCAGCGGCTCCTGTGATTAAGATCCGGTCCTCGGAGTGAGGCAGGAACTGCAGACACACGTTCACAGATGAGGACACACACCCTGGCATGTTATCTAGACACTAGAGTCACACACATGACCTTCACCTTCACGGAGAAGATGTTGGCTGTGTGTCCCGTGTGCATCGTGATGAGCTTGGAGTGCCGGAACGGATCCCAGATGATGGCGTGCTGGTCATCCGAACCTGAGGCCAGGAGACTGGAAACAACACACACAGTGAGTTTATGAAGAGACACGGAGACGAGAAGAGCTGTGAACTTACTCTCCTCTCTCATTCCACTCCAGACAGTTCACACAGCCAGAGTGACCCTGAAACACACAGATTACAGTACATTCATATTCCTCCAGCAGACCAAACGCTTCTCACTTCTACAGAGAGCATGCCATTAAAATACAAAACAACAGCAAAGCAGTTTCTTCACATGCATTCAAGTCTAATAGATTAAAGACATAAAACAGGGTTACTATGTAACAGTTTTAACTATTTTAGTTAACATGAATTTCATAAGAATGAATAGCATTCACTAATGCATTATTTAAATCAAAAGTTGTGCTTAACATTATTTAACACGCTGTGAATTAACAAGGAATTACTGTAACTAACATTAACAAAGATTAATCAATGCTGTAGTAAATGAATCGTTTATTGTTTGTTCATAATACTGGAAGCTTATTGTAAAGTGTTACCTTAACAATAAAACCTTAAAAAAAAGAAACATTTTTGTTGAACCTAAAATAAATGTTAACTGAAATGATGTAAAACAACATATTTCTATTCTAAAATATCCTTGACTATATATGTGTATATTAATAAACTGCTAAAAAATTAATTAAAATATTAAACATGTTTGTAATAACTACTTAAAAACCTTTATATACTAAAAAAACTTAAATACAAATTAATAAAAACTAAGAGGATATATGTTAGTAGACTATTAAAAATTATATATAAAAAAAAAAAAAACACAAAAAATTAAAAACACAACAAAATTACTAAAACTAAGTCAAACTTAAATAAAAAAAAACAATAGATAAAAATTAAATCTCTAAAATGCTTTCTAACAATTTTTATCACAAAATGTCAATGCATTAAGACATGATATCGAAGGACCGAAGTTATCATGCACCTTATTAATAAAAAAAATCCAAAATTGCACATTAAGTGCTTTCTTTATAAAGTTTTGCTAAGGGAAAATGTTTACTGTGTTTAGGCTCATCTGCGCATGCACACATACATCACTGCAATTTACATTATAATAGTTTATAATAGTTCATAATAGTTTTCTATGGGAAATAATACGGTTTAGTGCGTTATGATCATATTCTGAGCTCATCTGCTGGCCTGTAGATATGATGCATCATCTGTGAGGTGTTTTACACTGAATGTGGTCACATGTAAAAATAAGTGACGGTCAACAGAGGAACACACACTGACCTGTAGCTCCGCCTCCAGCCCCAGACGCTTTATAAACGGGTCGGTCACATGATGGTGTCTCTGGAAGTCCAGAGTGCGGATCTCCTGCACACACGTGACACGAGATGCTTCAGATGTTCTCCACACTCTTGTGAAGGTGTGCGCAGAAGGAAGCTCACCTGGATCTGGCGGCGCAGGAGATCACGCGTGACGCTCCGCAGGGTCATGGTCTCGCAGCACGTCATCAGCAGACGATCAGGAGCCACAGATCCGCACTCATCTGTGCAGATCGAGCCTCTCGGAGAGGCCGAGCTTCTGGAACGGGAACGTTGTTGTTGCACTGTTTGGAGACAATGCTGGAGACCTGCTTGATTAATTTACACTTTCAGTCTGTCCCTTCTCATTTACGGTCAACACGTACACTGATGCACAAAAGACTGGGAAAAAGTCTTTTCTGCTCATCTAAGCTGCATTTATTTGATAAAAAACAGGAAAAACAGTCAAACTGTGAAAATATTAAAATTTTAAATAATGATTTTTTATAAAAAAAAGAAGTGTCTCGACTTAAATGCAGAACTGACTCTAAAAATGTGTTTAAATGATGTTCAAAAGTTCAGTAAGATTTTTATAACCTTTGGAAGACATCTTTTGTTCACCAAGGCTGCAGTTATCTGATTAAAAATACAGTAAAAACAGTACAAATTTGAAATATTATTATAATTAAAAAATATATGTTTTCTGTGTTAAAGTGTAATGTATTTCTGTGATGCTCCGCTGTATTTTCAGCATCATTCCTCCAGTCTTCAGTGTCACATGAACAGAACAGAACTAACAATTATTGCTACATGTGTGACTGCATCCTATAATTACTATTAATTAATAATATTGATAGTTCATCATCTAGCTGACTACGTCTTGTATTATTATTATTATTTTTATTTTTCTAAAATCCTGTCAAACGTGCACAAACTACTAGCTATTACTAAATATTGTAGAAACATAATTTTCTGTAAAGTTGCTTTGTAACGATTTGTATTGTAAAAAGCGCTATACAAATAAACTTGAATTGAATTGAATTGAACATGATCTTCAGAAATCAGAATAATAATTTCGATAATTTTTTTTTTGGGACCGGTGATACTTTTTTTCAGGATTCTTTGATGAATACAGATCAAAAGAACAGCGTTTATTTAAAATAGAAGTCCAATTTAAAATAAAATATTTTTAAATGATAAATATTCTGATTTCTGAAGATCATGTGAC
Organism: Carassius carassius; assembly: GCF_963082965.1. Classification (NCBI taxonomy): domain Eukaryota; kingdom Metazoa; phylum Chordata; class Actinopteri; order Cypriniformes; family Cyprinidae; genus Carassius; species Carassius carassius. The sequence continues at coordinate 32,214,841 of NC_081778.1, forward strand.
ACTGAAGACTGGAGGAATGATGCTGAAAATACAGCGGAGCATCACAGAAATACATTACACTTTAACACAGAAAACATATATTTTTTAATTATAATAATATTTCAAATTTGTACTGTTTTTACTGTATTTTTAATCAGATAACTGCAGCCTTGGTGAACAAAAGATGTCTTCCAAAGGTTATAAAAATCTTACTGAACTTTTGAACATCATTTAAACACATTTTTAGAGTCAGATCTGCATTTAAGTCGAGACACTACATGCAAAAATAAGTTTTATGCTATTTGTCCTTTTATAACTAGGAGAAAAAAGCAACTAAAAAATGTGCTTAAATGTGAAATACATTATCTGTAGATTTAGTTTGCAATATCTTTTCCACTTACATAAATCAAAAGAGAACATCCAAAATACACACTGAAGTGTGTTAAATGATCTAAATCTATAGATTTAAATTACGATACATGTATTTAAAATCCTCCTCTTCTGGATCTTACTCCTAAAAACATGGTGAAAAGTTAGATTTTTTTCTAGCTGTTGACAGTATTTTCTCATTTATGGAGTGATAGAAACGTATATAAATCACAAACAAGAATTAATTACTAATTACTGCATACCTAGTTAGGTACTTAATGATTTACTTAACATTTCAGAACACTTGTGATACTAAAAAAAGTACATTCTATCAACTGGGAAAGTGTGGTGAGATCTCTTAATGTAAAATGTAAAAACACATGTAACGTTACTGTTTAATAATAATCAACAACTAAAATCTGAAGGAATTGTTATATTATTTATATGCAACACATTCGCGATATGCTTTTTTTAGGTTTAGTTTACCAAGCAGGCCTCATAGCTTTATCGTGAGCAGTGGTAAAGTGTAAGTTTAAAGCACATAAATGTGAATTAAAGTCTGATAAACCGAACTGTCAAAACATAAACAAGCGCAGACTAGCATTAGCCGACTAGCGACAGCAGCAAAACCTCACATTTAGACACAAACGAACACTTCTGACAGCAGACAGCAGTGTGCTGCTTATTACAGTTTACTGAAAACGAGATTTATCGAGATAAAACCCTCAGATATGAGTGAAGTGTGTGAGATATGTCTTACCTGAGAGAGATGTCCGGCCCTGTGAGTGCGCAGCGCGATTAAACCCGCGAGAATTGACTGAAGACTCAGCTCTGCCCTCGGTAACTAGTCTAAACTCTTAACTATCCGCTGAACGATGCCTAGAGCTAATAAAGGACTAGTTATGATGAAGCGTTGGAGGGATTTTAAGAACATTACTAGCGAGTTTCCTCAGCTGAGCGCATGACGGTGAGGGCGCCAGATCCGCTCGAGTTCATCCGCGCGCTCCTTCTCTTCAGCCAATCAACGCTCTGATAATTCATGCGCATTTAACTCTGATTGTATTTTATTCACTTTTCAACGAAGTATGATTCGTTTAAAAAATGACTGATTATGTTACTTGTCAAACGCGCTTCAAATGATTACATTTACATAGATTGCTAGAAATAATGTAGTTAATGCGAATAATATGTAAGTTTACAGCTAGAATATCTGGCAACCCTTAAAGTGTTCTGAAGGCATTTCCTGTTTTGTACTTTTACAAAATACTAGACTTGTTTTTGTTTGTGCACTTTTGTACTCTGTTGTCACTTTATATGAAAATCTTAGGTAAAATGGTTATTATAGTTAAGTAAAACCTAAAAACGTTAATGAAATTTGTCATTACTTGAAACGAAATAAACATTAACTGAAATAAAATATTATTATTATTATTATTATTATTATTTAATTATGAACTATTTCAGCTAGCTGCCAGGATAACATTTCTCATCTTAGTATCTTATTTATTTTATTTTATTTTATGTACTAAAATGACTGAAACTAAAATTAAGATGAATAAAATCTATGTAAGACATAAATTGCCTAAACAACATTTCTCAAATGTGTTTTGAAAGTTACGTCTGTGATCAAGGAATATCTGGCAACCCTAAAATGTCCTCAAGGCATTTCATGTTTTGTACATTTACAAAATAAAAGTCACCACCTGTAAACATGAACAAGTAGATAAAACTTAATTTTACAGATGCAAATAAATGCACATGCATAAAATGTGTTTAAAACATTATTTGCATCTGTCGATTTAGTTTGCAATATATATCTTAGTTTTTTCTCCTCTTCATATATTATTTTCTAGTGCATAATATTATACTTTATATAACAATATATAATGTACTTTATAAACAGTATGGAGATCCAGTGGAAGACCACAAGATGGGGCTCTTGAGAAACATGATTTTAGTCTTGAAGCGCAGAATATGAGATATAATAATCTACAATCCAGCTTATATTACTTTTTGGCAAAATATATTTCCTTTATATTCCTCCTTATATTCTATTTTTGTTTCGTACACTCACTACCAGTCAAAAGTTTGGCATATTTTTAATGTTTTTGAAAGAAGTCTCTTCTACTCATCAATTATTGGATCATAAATTTGAAATATTATTACATAGTTTTCTGTGTGAATCTGTGTTAAAGTGTAATGTATTTCTGTGATGCTCCGCTGTATTTTCAGCATCATTCCTCCAGTCTTCAGTGTCACATGATCTTCAGAGATCATGAAAATATGATGATTTACTGCTCAAGAAACATTTCTGATTATTATCAATGTTAAATATTTTTGCCTTCTTTCAAAAAGAAAAAAAAGCTGAAATGAATACTTTTCTTCAGCATGGATGTGTTAAATTGATCAGACGTGTTTTGTATAAAAGTCTACTGTATATTTCAGAGTGAGACTGTGTTCACTTTCTCTGTGTGTGATCTCAAACCTCCAGAAATCAACTCAATTTTCAAATAAATGAAGGTTTCACCTTCCTCATAGACGTAAAATATCAAGTTAACTTTGTGTAGCTCAGACCTTCTTTTGTCCGTAGGTTTCACATCCTTTTTCTCATCTGCATTTTTTTCCCTCTACTTTGAACTTCAGTTCAATCTCTTTAGTCAAACACTTGCATATTGTTATATCTTGTTCTCATTTCCACTTTTATCCGCTGTCACAACTTTCACTTTCATTGTTTGTTTACATTATAATCATTGTCAGAGTTAGATAATGCAATCCATCTATTTTAAATTTTGCACCAAAATATCAGTTACTTTTTCAAATAAGTATCACTAGTTACTTTGTTTCCCATGTACTGATTGACAGCTCTGGTGTTGTCATGGTGACAGAAATTAGGAGTAAGTGCAGTGTTGTGTGTGAACATGATCTTAGGTCTAGATTAAATCATAACATATTTTTATTGTTTTTGTAAATATTGGAAGTTTTCTCAGTGTTTGCAACCCTCTGGTTGCTAGGGTGGGCTGAGTGGTTGCTAAGTAAATGATTCCGAAGTGTCTCTCCCAGTAATACCTACTCAGCCAATCACGTGAGTTTAGGGGCGTGGCTATCTTTGTCTTTGACCAATGGCAGATGGGGGGAGTGTTCAGGAAACCTGTTTTCCACAAACCAGTTAAGCGCTAGGTTTGATTCAAATATTTTAGTAATTGTTTGTGAAATTTACTAGCAGTTTCTGATAAGAAAAAATCAATTAGTGATGGTACTGTCTCAAAATAATATGTTAGGGGATGTTCACACAGAACATGTTTTTGCTTTGAAAAATGCAAGATGCTTTTTTATTTATATATACATCATTGGTAGATTCTAAATTGATTGAAAAGATATATATATTTCAACACTAAATGCTGAATACTGAATGTTAGCCGTGGGCTTGAGACGGGAAACAAAATCAGGTCCCTAGAGTACAGCAGCGGTGCAGAACTGTGTTGGAAACACTGTGGGTGTCTCTTGCCCACCTTTTCAAGTGTAAAAAGCACCCATGCATCACTTTCCCCATTTTTGGAAAGACCGGTGACATTTTTTCAAAGCTCAGAGTTACAGCTGATGTGTGATTTGTAGGCAGAGTGCTGAGTTTATATAACAGTCCACCTCGTCTGGAGTGTCTATAAATGATTGAAAGAAAGTTCCTTCATGCCATACTTTAAATGGTACGTGATAAAGGTCTTGCACGCGCCGCATGAACAGCACAGTCCAGCCGGCTAAACATTAACTGTGAAGCTGTGATCCAGCGCTCAGATTGAGTCAGTGTTATTGATTCAGAGTCAAACACTCGTGCACATGATAACCACAATCCAATAAAGACAGACAAACATCATGTGCACTATTCTGAACTACACACCTGGGCAAAAGTTCAGAAAAATTATGTTTTTGAATGTTCTGAGAGAAGTCTTATCTGCTTATTAAGGATGCATTTAAAAAAATACAGAACACAGTAAAAATTGTGAAATATTGTTATATTTTTCTATGTGAATATCTGTTCAAATGAAATTTATTACAAAAAAGCTGAATTTTCAGTAATCTTTGCTGCTTCATATTTTTGTGGAAATACATTACCATTCAAAATGAATGTGTTTAACACTGATAATAATCAGAAATGTTTCTCGAGCAGTAAATCATCATATTATCATGATTTCTGAAGATCATGTGACACTGAAGACTGGAGGAATGATGCTGAAAATACAGCGGAGTATCACAGAAATAAATTATAGTTTAACAGAGATTCACACAGAAAACAGATGATTTACATTACAATAATATTTCACTATTTTTACTGTATTTTTGATCACATAAATTCAGCCTTGGTGAGCAGAAGAGACTCTTTCAGAAACATAAATAATCTTAAATATTCAAAACTGTTGTGTACATCTAAGCTGTATTAACTACACACGTCTATTTATATACTGTCTTGTTATTTTCTCTATTCACAATTATGCGATAATTAGCATTTTATTATTTGCATGTAACATTGTATTTTCCCTGCTGTCAGACCTGTGCTCGTCATTACGAGATCTGCTGTTAACAAGGACCTAAAAACATCGGAAAGAACATTATATTTTCTGAGATGTACAGTAAGTCTAAAAGCACCTCTGTAATTATGATCTAAAGTTTTGTCCTATATGAATGTAACAGGAAATTACTGTAGGCTCATATTGATGTGAAAGCGTGTAATGTGACATTTTATCTAGAAATGGAACATTAGCTGTAAATATCCCCATCTTTAAGTCATCAGAGATCAGGATGAGTTTGTTTCTTCATCAGATTTGGGGAAATGTAGCATTGCATCACTTGCTCTGCAGTGAATGGGTGCCGTCAGAATGAGAGTCTGATAAAAACATCTCAATAATCCACAGCACTCCAGTCCATCAGTGAACATCTGGAGAAGACAAAAGATGAAACACATCCAGCATTAAGAGTCTATAATCCATAATAACACTTCCTCCAGTGAAAAAGTGTTCTGGTCTGAATCAGGAGAGAAATCTGCACAGATCAAGCAGCGTTTAAACAGCTCTAAACTAATATGTGTCTGGATTCTGATGTGAGAGACAACAGGAGATGCACTTTTTCACTGGAGGAAGTGTTATTAAAATGACAGTTTTGAAGTAGAAAAAATAAAATAAAATGTTGCCGTTAAATGCTCTCTAATAATCTTAAACGTCATTTTTATTTTTTTTTATTTTACAGTAAAATACCCCCCACACACACAGGGTTTGTTCTGTGATGAACACTGCTGTTGACCGTACTTTTCTTCTAGTTCCACAGGAAGCCGTTTGTAGTTCTGCTGAAGTTAGTTTCACAAACCACCGCCGAGTTTCTCATTTCCCAACCACACAGTACAATGTAGGCTTGCTCTGCCAACTCTTATTCTCTCATCAATCGAGCCGTTTGTTTCTGGTTGTTATTTTGGTCCAAACAACCACTTCATTATCCTCTATCGCTGGTGTTGTGATGGGAAAAAAAAAAAAAAAAAACCCCCGGGATTGATTCCGGCATTGAACCAGGGTCGGTGACCTAGTAACATTGCCGGGTTCAACCCGGGACGAGCGCTGTGTGAACAAAAGCCAGATCTAATGCCGTAACGTAGTGATGACGCACGTTATCGCGCGACTCTTTTACAGGCTGTTTAGAAGGAAGATCAACGTTCGCGACAAAAATATATGTGCAAACTGTAATGAAGCAGAGATCAGTTAGTTCCTCACTTTCCGCGCTGACGCCGAGATCGTTTACTAGCTTCAGTGAAAGTATAACGTGCCTAACGTTTTCGACTCGTACATGACACGTCACGCCCTGATGTCACGTGTCGTTATGGGATCTTTACGGGTTGTGTGTGAAAGCATGCACATATCCCGGGTAATCACTGGCAGTGTGAAAGTGCAAAATCTAGTGACC
>NC_081778.1:32223628-32238628 GCF_963082965.1 Carassius carassius
ATACTATTACTACTGTAAACTTTGCAAATAGGACATCAGCCCCTTCAAGTCAATGAACAATAACAAAGTGGGCTGCAATGAACATGCACAACTAATAACTAATATCATCACGCTATAAAGGGTTGGCCTGCGCTGGGTGCGCCCCTCCCCCTATAACTGTTCTGTCTCGCGGAGGAGCTCATTTGTGTGCATCTGTGTGAAATACGCATAGGAAAAAAGAACTACAGAAAGAACGGCTCCCCTCCAGCCGCGACTCGACTCCCATCGTTCATGTTTATGAGCCGTTCAAAAGAATCGGTTCGTTCGCGAACGTCACAACTCTACCAGGTAAACCGAAGGCTTGCAGTCAAAGCCAATGACGCCATTACGTCGAGCGCAAAAGAACCGGTGAACTGATTTCTTCAACTGGTTTATTGAATCGAACTGTCAGAAAGAACTACTGGTGATTCGCAAACCGATGCAACCGGTTCTTGACTCGTGAACGAGTCATTATCTGGCTCGGCTCGGTGTTCATCTCTCTCTTCACAGCAGTTCAGTCAGCACGCGCAGTCTTCTCAATCGCTTGATTCGCTCAATGATGTGCCAGCTTCATCAAACCTGCCATCTACAGTTCTGTTTGTAATGGAATGATTCGTAACATTTTTATAATTGTAACGAGTAACGATGCAGCACATAAAAAAATATATCGGCCTTTTAGTACTTAAGTACAGTAGTGAAGTAGTTCTACTTCGTTACTATACATCTCTGCTGCCCACTGACAGACCGTGTGCGTGGTTTGCTTTCAACTCTTCTTAGGGTTTGCCAACTGATGCGTCATTCGGACAACTTCCGGTTTCTCCAGAACCCCAAAAATATCCCCATCATGCAACAGAGCCTCACACGGCCTGCAGTGTCGGCTTCTGTCAACATAAATCTGTCTTTTACTGCGCTACTGAAATAAAATTGAGAGTGTATAAAAGATTTGTATACACTCTTTTTTTGACAGAGTCACTCATTTATTGACAGTGCGTCTGATTAATCCTGAGAATGGTGTGTTTGCAGGATTCAAACAGTGTTTAATCACGTCTTTAATGTTGAGCTGAAACGAAACGATATCTCCTTGTGTTCTGCTTTTAGGACTGAAGTTAATGTGTAACTGCAGACAGGTATAAAGCACAGCGTTCAGAGTGTGTTGACAGTGTATGAGCCTCGGTCTGAGCTCTTCTGATCAACATGGGAATCGTGTACAGCGCGGGAGAGTAAGTAACTCACTTTACACTCGTTCACTGCTGAACCGCAAATAGAGCTTGAGGACTCTATTAATCACCGTTAACATCCCTCAATCTTTGAACTGCACTGAAGATTGTGAAATGTTCTTCATAATAAGAAGAAAATGATTGAGAACTAAGAGCTGATCAGTGAAAGCTTCTTTGTGGGAATTAAGTTCTGTGCACATTTCTTGTCTTCATTTCCAAAAATAGGAGTAAAAATGTATTTTCTTTCATTACAAATTTTGTCCGAATTAAAAAAAAAAAAATAATAAAATAAATAAAAATAAAAATAAAATAAATTTACTTGAAATAAAACTGAAATAAAATAAAATATAAGTAAAATTTCTCTTTTTTTTTGTTTAACTAGAATCATTGAAAATAATGGAAAATGAATAAAATTAAAGAAATAAATACATTTATTTAAGATAAATATTTAAATAAATAAAAATAATTATATTAATAAATTATTATTTAATGAACTTGATAAAATTATTACAAATATTAATGCAAACTATAATAACATATCAGTGATACTAAAATAAGACTCGCATCTTGAACATTTCATCATTGTAAAAACACCCTTTAAAACCTTTATATTTAAGAGAGGATTTTGAGGAATTTAAGGAACGTGGAAATAAAAAGGAATAAATTGCATGCACTGTAAATGCACAAGTGTAGTTTTTAATATAATCAATATGAATTACCCATAAACATGTTCTCATATACGAGCTATTTCCAGATATGTAATCTAATTCATCTATAATGCATTATAGTTCATTCTTGAATTATTTTGATGGCATTGAAGTCAAAGAGATTTGTAGAAGTTCTTTCTATAGTTGTACTATGAAGAAAAGGCTTGGATGCACAGGACATTATGTAGATGTTTGGCACAGAATAGCAGCTCTTTTCTATTTCGGCACACGCTGAGTTCCAGTGAAGGCCCTGTTAGTGTTCCCTACACAGTGTGGAATAATGCTGGATGGTTTTCTCTGTCCCTCTTGTGTGCTGGAAAGTGGATTTAATATCTCTTCCAGATGTGCTGGCACGTCTGCACAATATATAACTGAAGCATGGCGTGCACTGACTGTTAACTTCCAGTAATAGCATGCGTTTCTGGAGTAAATGCTTTAGATTCTGCAGAACTGATGGCACTTTCACACAAGAAGGTCAGATTGAATGCATTCGGTCGGTTTGGAGCTGGTCATCCAAACATATGTGGGTTTGCATGCATTTGGTCAACACTTGACCAAAGCAATTGAAGGTTCAGTTTCTCAAGCGTGTTTTCTGCTTCCTTTAGAGTCGATCATCTGTACACGTTCTTCGTCCAGTGGTCTCCAGAGACCATCTACAGCAAACACAGCAGCAGACGAGACTTCCTCACTGGGATTGAGTCTTTGTTCAGTAATTCTGCCTCCAAACAATGGGAGGTGAGTGATTCAGCATTATGAGTTTATTTTCTTCTGCTGCTGCTGGACAAAACAAATATGAAACAACTACATAAAAGACAAAAATGTAGTTCTAGAGTTTGAGCTCGGCTCAGATGTCATTCTTTCATCCTTAAATGTATGTTTTACATAATTTAGAGTACATTTCAGATCAAAAAATGTAAAAAGGATGTGTTTTCTCAATGTAACAGCTATTGGTTGATATTTATCATTTGCCAGGCTTTATCTTTAAAAAGCATCATTATATGACACAGAAACCATGTTTTCACCAGCGTGAGTTTGTGCACATGGGTAAAATGAAGGTTTTTCAATTTAGACTTGGTTTTTCTAAGGTATCTGGGTCGTCGAAATAAATTAAATCAGATTATTTTGATTATTTTGAACTCAAATGTGACAATTTCGAGCAAAATGTAAATAATGGTGCACAAGATTATTTCTTTAATGACCGAAATGAATAATAGACAAGAAATGTACCCTAAATTAAAGAACGGGTTTCTCCTATAATGCATTAATAGAAATACAAATCCTCACACCTCGAGGTATTCAAAAGATGAAGTTATGAAATGCGAGCGTCGACATGCTTTTGCATTCAAACTGCAAGTATTTTCTTGCAAATGCATCTCTCATTTTCATCACTAAAATTTTAATAAAAATAGTTAAACTAATTTACCAAAACTTTAACTACAATTAAAACAAAAACTGAAAATATGTATAAAAGTTCCCATGAGTGTTTGTCAAAGATAGCTAATAAGACAACACTGATTGTTAAAATGCATTTCTGTTTCGCGAGAGATCTCATGAATGAATGTATCTCGTCGTGGGTGGAAGTGAAAAACTCTCATGCGAGCAGCGACACGCTTTTTTTTAGCATCAGACCATATTTGGAAGATCTTCCTGTTCTGTCGTGTTTCTGCTAAAACGAAAGTAAGGTGAGCCGAGGGCGGTGAGATGGACCGGTGCGGAGGAGAAACTCTGTATAAACTCACTGTTCTCGGCTGCTGTTGAACACATTCAGAGCGTTCAGCACAGCAGAAGAGAACCAGTCAACATGAGGCCACTGCAGCAGAGCATTAAGATCTTATACTATGCTAATAAATCTGAGGAGCCTTTTGTGGAGGTGAGCTTCGATGGGACTCACGCTTTAGCTTCAGAGAGAGGAGCAGAGCATGCATGTGCGTCTGGATGAACTGATGTTTCTCCTGTGTTTGTCTTCAGATCGTCACTGTGAAACAGGAGAACAAGTGGCGTCCGAGCGTCTGCAGCTCCGCAGACTCTGAATCTGACGACCAGCTGCCAGTCTTAACACACCACAGTCAGATTCTGAAAGAGCATCATCTTGAACAAGTCAGTGATGGGCTTTAGTGAAATCATGCATGCACTGATTTAATGCATGCACTGTTGTGTTGTGTTAGATGAACGTGTGCAGTGCATGGGTTGATGTGTGTGATATATGTTCACAGCTGATGAATCACATCCCGGCACGGACTCAGGGTTACTCTTGGAAGCTGGTGTACAGCACGGTGGAGCACGGCACGAGCCTGACCACACTGTACCGACAGATGAGAGAGTTAGACAGACCCGTCCTGATGGTCATCAGAGACACGGACAAGCAGGTAGAGCCTTTACATTCATGCATTCATCCAAGCATTACAGCAGAGTGCTGGTTTTGGCAGTGACAGATGTTATATGCAGCATGCATCAAACCCTGAAAATGTGCATTTACTGTACATAGTTTCAGTAAATACAAATAAAGCAAGCAATACTATTTTGCCAGTTCTAAGATTTTTTTTTTGTAAAAGCAAGGTTAGTATTTAACATGTGCTAAATAAAATGTATATATTACATTTTTGCATTTATGCATTTGGCAGATGATTTTATCCAAAGCAACTTGAATTGCATTCAAAGACTGTTTCTGATCAGTTCATGGGAGTCGAACCCATGATCTCAGCATTGACAAAAAAAAAAAAAAAACATTACTTTAAATAAATAAATGTTAAATGAAATATAATATCAATATTTAAAATATAAACATTAAATAATAATAAAATGATATTATATTAATATCAATAAAATAGTATAATATTATGAATAAAATAACATTATATAATATTAATAAAATATATAATATGAATAATGTTATATAATATTACTATAATAATATATTTATTTAGCTAGTTCCCAAGGCAGTGTTTCTCATTTTCATTTAGTTTAACATGCTGTACTAAAAACTACACAGACATAATAAACGAAGCAAAACCTAATATAATAGACTTAAATTACTAAAACTTCAGCTAACATTTAAAGTAATTAAAACAGAGACTATAAAATATGAATGATTAAAAATCATATATAAGAGTATACAAGAAGTGCTTTTGCATTAATTTTTTCCATCACAAATCAATGAAACATCAAAAATGTATTATATTTTGCCAGAAAACGAAGCCTGTTTTAACACATTCATATGGTCTTGATGTGATGGATCCTCAGGTGTTTGGAGCGTTTTCTTCGGATCCGTTCAGAGTCAGCAGCTTCTGCTACGGGACGGGAGAGACCTTCCTCTACAGCTTCAGTCCTGACTTTCAGGTATTTTACTTCTGTTCTGGTTCTGGTTATTGCTCTTGTTCTGGCTCTGGTTTCTGGTTCCGGTTCCAGTTCATGTTCATGTTCATGTTCATGTTCCGGTTCCGGTTCCAGTTCCAGTTCCGGTTCCGATTCCAGTTCATGTTCTGGTTCATGTTCATGTTCTGGTTCCGGTTCCAGTTCTGGTTCCGATTCCAGTTCATGTTCATGTTCTGGTTCCGGTTTCAGTTCCGGTTCCGATTCCAGTTCATGTTCTGGTTCATGTTCATGTTCATGTTCTGGTTCCGGTTCCAGTTCCAGTTCCGGTTCCGGTTCTGGTTCCGATTCCAGTTCATGTTCTTGTTCATGTTCATGTTCTGGTTCCGGTTCCGGTTCCGATTCCGATTCCGATTCCAGTTCATGTTCTGGTTCATGTTCATGTTCATGTTCTGGTTCCGGTTCATGTTCATGTTCATGTTCATGTTCTGGTTCCGGTTCATGTTCTGGTTCGGTTCCGGTTCTGGTTCTGGTTCCGGTTCATGTTCATGTTCTGGTTCTGGTTCCAGTTCATGTTCATGTTCTGGTTCTGGTTCTGGTTCTGGTTCCAGTTCATGTTCATGTTCATGTTCATGTTCATGTTCATGTTCATGTTCTGGTTCCGGTTCCGGTTCCAGTTCATGTTCATGTTCATATTTTGGTTCTGGTTCCAGTTCATGTTCATGTTCATGTTCATGTTCTGGTTCCGGTTCCGGTTCCAGTTCATGTTCATGTTCATGTTCATGTTCATGTTCATGTTCATGTTCTGGTTCCGGTTCCGGTTCCAGTTCATGTTCATGTTCATGTTCATGTTCATATTTTGGTTCTGGTTCTGGTTCCAGTTCCGGTTCATGTTCTGGTTCCGGTTCCGGTTCCCGTTCCTGTTTCTGTTCCTGTTTCTGTTCTTTGTCTTGTTCTGGTTCTGGTTCTGGTTCTGACCTGTGTTTGGTTCCTCTGCAGATCTTCCGCTGGAGTGGAGAAAACTCCTACTTTGTGAGAGGATTCCTGGACTCTCTGCAGATGGGAGGAGGAGGGTGAGTCCTTCATCATCAAACACCGTTAAACCAATAACAGAGCTTCATCACGAAAGAAGAAAGACTCTCTTCTGCTCATCAAGGCTGCATTTATTTGATCAGAAATACAGTAAAAATGGTTAAATATTATTCTAATGTAAATCATCTGTTTTCTGTGTGAATCTGTGTTAAAGTGTAATTTATTTCTGTGATCCACAGCTGTATTTCAGCATCATTACTCTTCAGTCTTCAGAAATCAGACTAATATGATGATTTACTGCTCAAGAAACATTTCTGATTATTATTAATGTTGAACACAGTTGTGCTGCTCAATATTTCTGTGAAAACTGGGATGCATTTGAAATTTTCAGGATTCACAGATGAACAGAACCTAAAAAAAACAACAACAGCATTTATTTGCAACATTATAGATGTCTGTACTCTCACTTTTGATCAATTTAATGCAGCCTTGATGAATGAAAGCATTTTTAAAATCACAATCTCCCCAAACATTTGAACGCTAGTGAACTAAAGGGGAACTTGTTTTACGCTTCTGCGTTCTGAATGTGGAAGTGTGATAAATCTCTGTTGAGCAACTAATCATTCCGTCATCGTTTACATTCACACAACATTACATCATATCTGAGCTTCTGCTTTACAGAAAAAAACTCAAATAGATTATGGTTTTTAATACAGAGCTTAAAAATAGATCAAAATGAAGTGCATTCAGAATCATAACTATGGAAGCCTGTTTGCAATATAAAATAATAGTGACTTTATCTCACGAATCTGACCATTTTGGCGATTATATTTAAAAAAAAAAATCAGAATTGTGAAATATAAACTGTGGGATACAAAAAACAATCTGAATTCTGAGATAAATCATTACAAATACCTAATATTCTTATTCTGTGGCAGAAAAAACTGAATTGTGAGATTGCAAGAAAAAAAGTAATATTTCTGAATTTATATCTCGCAGTTCTGACTTTTTTTCTTGGGATGTGAGTTATAAAGTCAATAAAAAATTCATAATTGTGAGATAAAATGTCGCAGAACCTTGTTTTATTTTTCATTCACTGGCGGAAACGGGCTTCCATACGTATTTCATGGAAGCAATGAACTGTTCTGAACAATATGAGGCTGAATTATTATTTGAATGTGAGCCGTTTGATTCCCAGTGGATGCATGAACTGATTAAAAACAGTTTGAATGCATTGCATAAAAGCATCTGCCAAATGCATTAAAAGTACATGGACGAGCATCTTAATAACTGTGTGTGTGTGTGTGTGTGTGTGTGTTCAGGGGTCCGTTCGGCTTGTGGCTGGACTCGGATCTGTATCGCGGCTCCAGTTACTCCTGCAACACCTTCTGCAACCGTCCTCTCAGCCTCCATCACGACTTCATCGTTCAGGATCTGGAGGTGTGGAGCTTCGTCTGAGCTCAAACCGGTTCTCTGCCGTCGGTTCCAGCGGTGAAACTGTGTAACTCGTCTGGTGACTTTAACAGAACCTGCTCTGTTCCTCGCTCAGAGCTTCTGCTGAGCGAACAGACACGGATGCGGGGTAAACATAAAGAAAACGAGTTGAGGCAGGGTTCGGGGTTAAGTTCCCATTTCCAGTAACTGTGAGCGTTCCTGAGGCAGAGCTCAAGCCCTGTGTAGGCGACACAACACACTAGATTTGAAACGAAGCCCTTGAGTACTACTGATACTTCAGTGTCTGTTTTAAAAAGCACTTAGATTACCAATGGTTTTCTGTGTCAGACTCAGGAAAAGTGCAAAAATGTTTTGCTGTTTGATTGTGATTCCACTACTGCTTATTGTTTTTTACTCTATTTAATATCTGTGATCACATGTTGAAATGTTTTGGGGTTTGTGTGTGTGTTGCAGTGCTGGCGCTGCGTCTGTAAAGCACTGGGTTTACTGGGATTTCTAATAAAAAGAATAGTTTTTCATTGAACTGTGTTTGTGTTGCATGTGTGAACTCGGCTGATCACCGTCATCATGAACTGAGCAAAGCTATAGTTTATATGCAATGAATAAAAGCGTCTGCTGAATGCATTGACGTAAATATGATCTTTCAAAGAAAGGAAAAAGTCTCCGACCCGCTCCTTTGACTTCCAAGCGACATTCGTGGAAATATCGTCTTTTCAGAAGAAATAAAGTAACAACTCTAGGGCGATGAAATTAAATCAAAATGATATTTTTTATGGTTGAACTGTCCCTTTAATTGAATTAAAAAAATATATAAAATAAACTTTTAGTTCTCAAACCAAGCAATATCTGGTATAGTGTTGGACCGATATTAAATTGTTGATAATGACATGTTCTCAGAAGGTTATGAAAAGTAACGAGTAATGTTCGTTATCTAGTCTTTAATAATGTTTTTAAGAAGTTACTATAGCACAGAAACATTTTTCGGACTCTATGTCACTTAAATTACTTTTTTCAACGCTTTATTTGGATTTTTATTAAATGTTTTTTTTGTTAATGTTACTAGTTGTTAAAAAGTAACTTATGCAAAATGATTTGTATGAAGTTTAATATCTATTTGTATTTTTCCGTTTCTTTGTTTTAAATTTATATTTTTTATATTTATGTTTATATTTATATTCAGCTATATATGAAATCAGCAGTCTGATGTAATAAACCCTGTCTTTCATAATAATCATCTCAAAAACACAATATGTTTATTATTATTATTTATTTTATAAATGTATTGTGTTTGTTTGTATTATTTATAATATATAACTCCAATGTACTTATTTATTTATTTGTTTCTGTATGTGTTTATTTATTTGTGTGTCTCTGGCGCCCTCTCGCGACGAACTGCTGCAGGCGCCGCGTCTGGCGTTGAGCGCGGTGGTGGAGATCTGTTTCCGCCGGAAGTCCCGTGCTCGGAGAGACACAGTCGCTTCCTGTGCAGGGTTCATGCCTCTGTTGTTGTGTTTGTTCTCCTCCAGACTTGTGTTCGTGTCTCGGTCATGCTCGACTCTCTCCGCTGACCGTCTCCGGTGAGTGTGTGTCTTTATTCTCTTATTTGAGTGATTCTCATCTGTTGTGATATAATTGTTTTTGTCATGTTGCTTCAAAGCTGCTTTCTGTTTCACTTTAAGCAAAGACTGATCAGTATTATTGTATTAATTAATTAATATTACAGACAGAAATCATCATTCATATGTTTATGTATCGATATCTCATGATATATAAATTAAATTACTTGTATTTTTATTATAGACATTTTGTAAAATTTGGTATAGTCAAAATTATTTGTTCATAACAATAATGATCATAATTTATAATTTAATTTATTTAAAATTATAACGATTGTATTTATATTTATATATTTTGTATTTTATGATAATTAACATTGTTTTTGTTGTTAATGTAATTGTTATTGTTCATCTGATAAAAAAATGTAAAATAAAAGTACAAACAATTATTACTATGATCTATCAAAAATAGCCACATCTGTCTATATTGGTGCACTACAATAATAATAATCTTTATAATAATTATAAAATATAATGATAACTAATTAATATTTCTGTTGTACATTTTTTTTTACTTTCACTAAATAAAAAAATAATAGTGCAAATAATTATTAATATGATCTATCTATATTGGTGCGCTATTATAATAATAATAACAATATTAAAAATAATGTCTATAATAATGATAAAATATTAATTAATTAATAGTTTTCTGTTGTGCATTGAATTTTTTGAACTTTCTGTCACTTAATAAATAAAATAATAGTGCAACTTATTAATTCTCCCAAAAATAGCTGAAGCTATCTATATAATTATATTGTAAAATTATTATTTTTAAATGTTGATATTAAAATATTAAACAGTACTATATTGTTGAGTTATTAAATAATAATAAAAAAAATATTTATATATATATATATATATATACTAAATATCACCTGTAAAATATTAAATATTATATTGTTGAATTATCAAATAAAAACTTCCCTGAATATTTTATGAGTGTGAGGCTGTTAAGAGTGTGTGTGTGTGTGTGTGTGTGTGTGTGTGTGTGTGTGTCTGTGTGTGTGTGTCTGTGTGTGTGTGTCTGTGTGTGTGTCTGTGTGTGTGTGTGTGTGTGTGTGTGTCTGTGTGTGTGTGTCTGTGTGTGTGTGTCTGTGTGTGTGTGTGTGTGTGTCTGTCTTTGTGTGTGTGTGTCTGTGTGTGTGTCTGTGTGTGTGTGTGTGTGTCTGTGTGTGTGTGTGTGTGTGTGTGTGTGTGTGTGTGTCTGTGTCTGTGTCTGTGTGTGTGTCTGTGTGTGTGTGTGTGTGTGAGTGTGTGTGTGTGTGTGTGTGTGTGTGTGTGTGTGTGTGTGTGTCTGTGTGTGTGTGTGTGTGTCTGTGTGTGTGTGTGTGTCTGTGTGTGTGTGTGTGTGTCTGTGTGTGTGTGTGTGTGTGTGTGTGTGTGTGTGTGTGTGTGTGTGTGTTGGGTCTCAGATGTGTGTGGGATGGAGTCTCCAGCGGTGGATGATGACATCTGTATCCTGAAGCATGAGACGGCGTACGTGTCGCCTGAGGACGATTGTCCCGGTGTCCGTGTGTCCGTGTGTCCCGGGGACGAGTCGGTGGCGTCTCACTTCGCTCTGGTCACCGCCTACGAGGACATCAAGAAGAGACTCCGAGACACGGAGAAGGAGAACGGCCTGCTGCGCCGCAGAGTCAAGCAGCTGGAGGACAAGGTGTGAACACACAGCTCACGAGGGGTTAACTCCTCAAACACTCACTCAAACAAAGGTTTCATATTCACTAAAACATTAAATATGAACTATTGATGCATTATTAAATATTATATTGCTCCATTATTAAACTATTACTATATTATTACATTTTTAAAAGTCACTATTAAAATATTAAATATTATATCATTGAATTAAGTATATAATATTATCAAATTACTTGTATTATATTATATTGATATATGTCACTTGTAAAATATAAAATAATATTATTGGATCATGATGTTTTATTATGTTAGGTTGTTAAACTACTAGTAAAATATTAAATAATATACACATTTTCTATATTGTTAAATTCCTGAATTATTAAAGCACTTTTTTTATGTTAAATAATTAAATGTCACTAGTAAAATATTAAATATTATATTATTGAATTAAGTTATTATTATAATATTATTAAATTACTTTTATTATAATAAATTAATATATGTCACTTTTAAAATATAAAATAGTATTATAATATTATTAGATCATGATTTTTATTATGTAAGATTGTTAAACTACTAGTAAAATATGAAATAATATATTTAATTGTTATATTATTAAATGTTACCTGTAAAAGATGAATTATGACTATATTTCTGAATTATTAAAGCACTTTTATAACGTTATATTACTAAATGTCAATTGTAAAACATTAAATATTATATTTCTGAATTATTAAATTAGGTTTATTTTATAAAATTGTTAAATAATAAATATTAAAATTATTATTATATTATTACCTTTTATAACATTAAATATTACTAGAAAAATATCAAATATTTCCATATTTTTGTATTATAATTATGTTATATTAAGTTATTAACTTGCAAAATATTAAATATTATAATATTGTTCAGTTATTCCATTATTTAAAATGACTAGTTAAATATTGAATATTACTATATTGTTGAATTGTTAAATTACTTTTATGTAAAATGACTATTATATATTGCATTATTGAGTTATCAGATTGTTTTTATATTATTAAATGTTACTAGTAAAATAATATAAAATATTTATATTATATTATAAAAGTTACAATATTTAAGGCACTTTTTTATTTTTATTTTCTTATTTAAGTAAACTGAAGTTGATGCATTTACAATAAAAATCTGTTAAAAACAGAGAAATGTGAAGTTTGATTTTTATTTTTTGGTAAAGCATTTACATGCATTATTCACTGAAAGCAGTTTGTTGTTGCTGTGACGAGTGCATTGATCCAGCTCTCATGTGTTTCTGCAGCATTTCCGTCCTGAAGCTCCTCCGTCTGAAGGACCGCAGTACATGAACAAAGCCTTCAGTGCGTACCGCGGTATCTACATCGAGAAGGAGGACTTACAGATGGAGCTCAATAAAGTGGTACTTCAGCTGCTCGTCCTCCTCGTGTTCGATAGTCAAACCCTTAATAAACTCATGTCTGTCTCTTCCTCCAGAAAAAGGAGAAGCTGGATTCGGAGAGGCTTCTGATGGAGCAGCTGCAGGCCAAAGAGATGGAGCTTCTGCAGCTCAGATCAGAGATGGAGACCAGCCAAGGTGACGCTTAATTATTACATCTTACTAGTTAAATATGACCTTTTATTACATTAATCATGACCTTTTTTATTATTAAATGTTACTAGCAAATATTCTGTTATTCGAGGATATTATAATATTCTAGTAAGATTCAGTAAAAAACACCTTTTTTAAAAATTAAACATTTTTACTGGTGAAGTATTAAATATTCTTAGTAAAGTACAGTAAAAATCGAGTTAAAATAAAACATGTTTTTTTGCAGTAAATAAATAAAATATGATATGCTATTAAGTGTTATAATATTAAATTAATAATATTCTTACATGGTTAAATTATGAAATATTATATTATTGAAATACTAAATTATAAGTCTTATTTAATGTTAAATCGTTTTTTTTTTACGCTTTTTATCGGTAAATTATTAAATGAAATATTATATATTAAATATAATAATTTCTGATTAATAATACTCGTACATTATTAAATTATGATATATTATATTGTTGAAATACTAAATTATAAGTTTAATGTTAAATAATAAAATACTATTACTAACATACAGTAAAAGTCTAGTTTAAGTAATGTTTTCCGCAATGTTTCTCAGTAAATGAACACAAGAATATTTAACCATTTCCATTCTAGCATAACAGTAGATTAAAAACAGCAATATTTATCTTAATATATTTTTACTAAAACAAGTAAATATCCAATATGACACATTGTGGCTGTGATGATGTGAACAAATGATTAATATATAGTATATCATGAATACTGAGTATGGCCTGTTGCACTGAACAGTTGTTTTTCTCCTGTCAGTGATGAAGAGTCTGACCGACACAGATTACTGGCAGGTGGACAAACGCAGCAGTGAAATGAAGATCCACTCGCTGCAGGAGCATCTGGAACGCTTACAGTTAGAGAATGACGCGCTGCACAAGCTCTGCAGGGCCGGACAGGTGCGCTACACCTGCGCTACACGTGTTACACACAAACTACATCCTCGCTGCACCTGCACTATACCTGCACCAGACCCGCACTCCACCGGCCCTACACATGCATTCCACTCGCCCTACATCCGCCCGCACCGCACCTACCCTACACCTGCACTCCACCCGCCCTACAACCGGACTCCACCCACCCTACATCCGCCCTACATCCGCCCTACACCCGCACTCCACACGGACTCCACCCGCACTCCACCGGCCCTACACCCGCACTCCACCGACCCTACATCCGCCCCACGCTCCACCCGCCCTACATCCGCCCTACACCCACGCTCCACCCGCCCTACATCCGCCCTACACCCACGCTCCACCCGCCCTACAACCGGACTCCACCCGCGCTCCACCCGCACTCCACCGACCCTACATCCGCCCCACGCTCCACCCGCCCTACATCCGCCCTACACCCACGCTCCACCCGCCCTACATCCGCCCTACACCCACGCTCCACCCGCCCTACAACCGGACTCCACCCCCGCTCCACCTGCACTCCACCGACCCTACATCCGCCCTACACTCACGCTCCACCCGCCCTACACCCGGACTCCACCCGCACTCCACCCGCCCTACACCTGCACTCCACCCGCCCTACACCTGCAGTCCACCCACCCTACACCTGCACTCCACCCTCCCTACACCTGCTGTCCACCCACCCTACACCCGCACTACACCTGCACCACACCCGCCCTACATTCGCCCTGCACCCGCACTCCACCCACCCTACATCCGCACTCCATATATATATATATATATATATATATATATATGTAAAATAATATATTAGACATTTAGTTATATATTTTTGTTATATGAATAGAATTTAAAGTTTTTATTATGTAAATTGTATTTTATGTGTACAATTTATTTAAATAAAAAATTAATTGTAAATAAGTGGATTATAGTGATATATAAGATAACATATAAAAATGTTTTTATCGATACAATTTAATATTTAAATTAGTGGCGGGCATAGATTATTTTTTTAATCTAGATTAATCTCACAGTTGGAATTAATCTAGATTAATCTAGATTAAAATGGCTCATTTGAATTCTGCCGAAGGCATTCGGAATATGTGTGCTACCCAAATAAAATAATGACTAAAGGTAACGTTAAGTCTTTGAGAACGGGTTTCCCAAGCCAGGTGGTGCATTAGACCAGGGGCTCCAGGGGCTCTTGAGAAAGCTGTAAACAAATTCCACATGGCACAAGGTGCAAACAACCTGTTTCACACATACTCCGTCTGCAGTGCGTATGCGTTGCGTATTTTTTTACGCACCCATGTTAAACGGATTCCAGCGTTCACGCGGTTGTGGTCCGTCAGTGTGTTCCAGGAGCGTTGTGTCTGCAGCTGTGCAGCGATCGTTCATGTACCGAGTAGCGGACTGCAAACGCGTCCTGTGTGAAAGCACAATGAGTATGAGTCCGTGCTGCTT
>NC_081778.1:32243628-32251128 GCF_963082965.1 Carassius carassius
ATCCACACCAATCTGGATGGATCTGAGACGGCGCCAGGGATGGGTGCACAAGTCAATTCCTCCTGTATCTCCCCCTTGCCTGGTCCTCCCGAGAAGCAGAGTATTGGGGGTCAAATACTCTATAGAGTCTTCTTGTTCTTGTGCCCTGGCGTCAATCGGCCTTTCATTGGTGAGGTTAGCTGCCTGGTAGAAGAGGGTTTGGAGCTCACCCCAGGTGAGTGAGCTTGTTGTCCCTCCGAGGCTAGTGAGAGCCCTTTTTATGAGCTTAACTGCAGCTTCCGCAGACCCGTTGCGATGAGGTGCGTCAGCCGGATGAAAGTTCCATGCCCACACTGTCCCATTCTTGGCGGCTTTGTCTTCTATGGATGCTTCCCGTAAGGTAGCTAAGTACCTATGCAAGTCTTGTAGGGCAGGTTTAGCTCCAATGAAATTGGTTCCCCTATCTGACCACAATTTTCTGGGATTGCCTCTCAATGCTACAAAGCGAGAGTAAGTTTGGAGAAAGCTTTCCGATGATTGGTCGTCAACGAGGTCCACATGGACTGCCCTTGATGCCATGCAACAGAATACTATGCCCCAAACTTTTTTTCCTGTTCTTTTCTTGACAGCATCCTTGATTTCAAAGGGGCCAAAGAGGTCTAGTGTGGTATACTCAAATGGGTTAGCACGCTGTGAGCGTTCTGGCGGCAGATCACTCATCATCTGCTGGCACATCTTCCCTTTCAGTTTGCGACATGTAATACAGTTGTTTGCAACTTTCTTTACTATCCTCCGACCTTGCACAATCCATGCCTTCCTCCTGGTGCGCAGAAGCGTGGCAGCAACACCTTCATGGTTCTCGTCATGAGCTTCTCTTGACAGTAGTGTTGCGAGCCATGAACGAAATGGAATTAAAGGAACAGCTGTTCCATCTTCTTTCCAGGACTGGATTCGTCCTCCACAGAGAAGGATTCCTGTGCTCTCATCTCTGTGGACCACCAAGCGGTTCAGTGTTGAGTCCAGGAACTGACTGCCATCTTGGGCTGCGAGGACCAGGTCTTGGAAAGCTTGCGCTCTCTCCTCAGTTGACAGGATAGAACAGTTTGCCTCCCACTTTGATGAGTCAGGTGCCTGGCATTTTCTCAGCCAGGTTTCCGCAGCCCTTCGAGTCCAGGCTATGGAACCACACAGCTTAGACAGAGAACTGAAGCGTTGAGGTTCCACAAGACGTACCAAACCAATCGCCCAGGGCCTTCTCTGTCTGCCTGCCACTGATGTTGCACCCGGGACAGCAGGTGATGTTGATCTACCGTTGACCCCATGTCTGAGGTCCGCCTTGATGTCAGGCCCGTTAAGGTCAGTTCTTTCTTTTGACTGGGCCCTGGTAATCACAGCTGAGAAGGCTTTCCGCTGAAGTTTTCCCACATCTTCAGCAGCAGAGGGTGTAATCTCACTGGCCATCTTCATAGGCCAGTCGGTCTTAGGCCATTTCAGAAACTCAGGGCCTTGCTGCCATTCTGACCCTTCATTAAGTTCCTCCGGAGTTGCACCTCTGGTAAGAATGTCAGCAATGTTTCGTCTGCCTTCAATCCACCTCCAATCTTCCACATGTCCGGCTTTCTGAATCTCACCGATTCGATTTGCGAAAAAGGTCTGGAAGCCGTAGCTGTCCTTTTGGATGGCTGCCAGGATTGTTTGGCTGTCCACAAAGTGAATCCATTGCTTGACTTTAATGTGGCAGTGCTTCTCAAAATACTTTTTTAGGCGGGTAGCGAAGACCGCGCCACAGAGTTCTGCTTTGATCACATCTCCCTTTTGGTCGAGAGGGGTGAGTTTAGCCTTGGATTCCACCAACTTCATTACCACCTTGTCTCGGATTTCCCACCGCAGGTAGAGTACGGCTCCATAGGAGGATTCGCTTCCATCTGAGAACGTGATCCCTGTCGGTGGGCCTATGGCTCCAGGAGGCGTGAGGCTTCTCTCAAACCTTACCTGGCCAAGCCTCACAAATTCTTCAAAGAGCGTTATTGCGGCTTCTCTAAGTTTTAGTGAGAGAGGGGCATCCCATGTGTCTTTAGATGGGTTGTCCTTGCCAGCTTCCTGGAATGATTCTCGTACCAACATCACTCCCTTCTGTTTGGCTGGTGAGGCAAGACCAACCGGGTCGTATAATGCGGCAATCTGGCTAAGAAGTATGCGTCGGGTAAGGGGATTTGGTGTTCCTTCCCTGACATCCTCCATACTCAGATTAAATCCTGTCCTCATTTTCCCTCTTTTCTTAGAGAAGTTGATAGAAGTCAGCAAACGGAGCTTGTCTGTCTCAGGTTCGTAACCGACCCCAAGCGCTTTGTTCTCCCCATCATGCATTTGGTTGGGCAGTACCAGGGTCGTGGGTACAGTTGTTTCAGAAGGGACTCCACTCCTCCCACTTTGGCATGACAGAACCCATGGTTTCAGGAAGAAGCCTCCCGCTCTCAAAATCTCCTCCACCCCTTTGGTGATCCTCTCCAGTGTCTTGAGGTCATCGTGTGAGGTCAGGATGTCATCCACATAGCTGTCCTCAGTCAGAGCTCGCCGTTCTTCAATCATATCAGCAAACTGAGGAAGGTTGGCTGTCTCTTTCATTGCAACTTGGGCAATACATCCTGCGGGTTTATCGCCGATATTTACTCTGACGACTGCAAACTCCTCAATGTTGTCCTCAGGGTTGTCTCTCCAGAGAAAGCGGTGGAGGTGAACTTCATCATCTTTCAGCCACACTGAGTTATACATCTTTTTTACATCACCCAGTGCTGCATGGAGTCCACTCCTGAACCTCAGAAGGACACCTCTGATGGGATTGAGTACATCAGGACCCTTGTGAAGGAGATCATTTAGACTTATGCCTCGGAACTCTTGGCTACTATTCCACACAATTCTCACAGGGGTTGAGGAGGAATGAGGGTTCGGTGCAACCAGATGGCTGATGTACCATTTAGGTCCTTCCCAGTTGTTAATTTCCTCCCTTGTGAGTTTTGCAGCAGCCCCTCTTGAAACCATTTCATGTATTTGTTCTTTGTATGCAGCCTTCCACACAGGTTCTTTCTCCAGACGTTTCTCAGTATTTCTGAAGGTCGCCTCCACTGCCTGCCGATTGTTTGGCAGTGCTGTGAGGTCTGTCTTCCAGGGATAAGCTGTGTCCCAGTGGGGAGAGTTGCTGTGTTTGTCCGCCAGCACGTATGTTAGGCATTCTTTTATCTTTTCCAGGTCCCGCTCTTCCTTAAGGGTCATTTCTTTTCCTCCAGGGGGGCACCTACCACACTTGCAGCCGCCACATTGAGGACTGCACGCAGCTCCGATACTGTCCCACCTGAACCACTCGAAGACCTCTTTGTTGGCGGTTGCTGTGCTCCGGATAAGCGCATTTCCTTCCTCTTCCCGAGGTATGATGGTCTCTTTATACGCCATCGAGGCTGATCTCATGGTTCTTGCAAGGTGAGTTTCGGAGCAGTACACGGCCATGTCAACTGTCTCAATGAGATCGGGATGGGTTCCCCCAACGGTCTTTCCTAGCGGACCATCCCAGAGAACGAGGTCTTCCACAATCCTGATTGGCTGGGGAACAAGACGACCTTCCCGATGACTGATAAGAAGGTCAATCTTTGTGGGACGGACCAGTTCGTCTCTGGGTACATTTGGGAAAAACTTCTGCAGTTGCTCGGCAGTGACTAATTGAGTCACCTCGGCGATGTTTTCCAGGCCATAGCAGAGAATCCTATGCTCTGCCACTTTTCCCTTGGATGTCTTCACCTTCAGCCGCAGAGAATATCGTTTGGTCAGGACAGTCTTCTTCATCCCCCCAACTCCATGGACTATAAGCCTGATGTTCTCACCGCACAGTCCAAGGCGATCAGCAGTTTCATTGGTGATGTAATTGGTATCAGATGCGAGGTCGATTAGGGAGCCAATAAGGCATCCCGAGTTTGTCGTCACTTCCATCAGCATCATCACCACTGGATGTTCTTGCAGTCCATCTCCAGCCTTGGCACATACAGTTGATGATATTTTGTTTGAGAATGCATTCTTGTATTTCTCTCTTTGTTCTGGAGTAAGTTCTGCCAGAAACTCCTCTTGTTTGTTGGTTAGGCCAAGTTTCTTTCCTCCAATTTTTATGGTACTCTGCTCCTCACTGCTGTTGTTCTTCCTTGGAGTCGGTGGCTTAGGACACAGAAGGTAATTGTGGTCCGACACCCCTCCTTTCCGACAGTCTACTTTTGGGCAGAGGTATCTGGGTGTGCATCCTTTACCATCCTTGGGGTGGGGCCTCAAACACTTGGAGCACAACCCTAGCTTCTTCACATGGGCCCTTTTTCTTAAAAGATCTTGCTCCCTGAAGATCTTGCACGCAAATAGCTTGCCAGCATGAGAGTCATCTTCACAGACAGTACAGCAGGGATAGTCGTCCTTCTGACCTGCTGTGGATTTAGTGAAAGCCTTCCTCCCTCTCTTATCTGGGTAGTCTGCAGCACCCTTTTCCACAGGGCCTTTGTCCACAGGGCTTGGCTCCAACTGATCCAATTCCTCAAGAATCTCCTCTTGCCTTTTCAAGAATCCTAGGAGGCAATCAAAATGATACTTTGGAGAGAACCTGTTTGCTGGGTCAGTTTTGTGCATAATCCACTCCTTCTTGAGTGAACTGGGAAGCTTGCTTTCAAGAGATTGAGCAACAACACGGTTCTTCACGGCATCCTCTTCACCAAGAATCTGGAGGTTGTACAGTGCTCTTTCAACAGCCTGGATCAATTCAATGGTTCTTCTTGGATTGTTTCCTTTGACAGGGGGAAGAGACTGGACTTCGTTGGTGATCATTAGGACTATTTTTGCTTTGTTCCCGTATTTGCTGTCCAGCAGCCTGAACATATCGTCGGCGGATCCACAGCCAGATAGGACGAGATCCTTCTTGACCTTTTCGTGGAGACTATTTAATAAGTGGAACTTTTTTATACATTCCACACCTTGTGGGTTACCCAATTCTTGTAGGTCCTCCCACTCAGTCTTCCAGCGGTAATAGTCCCTCATGTCACCAGAGAAAGTCGGTAGCCGTGCTCTTTCAAGGCTGATTTGAGGCTTGAGATTAAAGTTTCCTTTGGTCCTTTCCGGGCTGCTCTGCTGTGAGAGGGGCCGTGCGTTCATGTTCAATGCCCCCGCATACGTTTTGGGCTTCAGCTGGAGATCGGCAGACATGTCAGGGAGAGAGATGAAAGGAGCATCTCGTATCGGATCACCAACCGCGCTGCTTTCATCTTCCAGGTTTCTTTCTCTACCCTTCACTTGGTCTGCTTCGTCCTCCTCCAGTTTGTCAGACAACGCCAGGACCCTCTTCTTTAGTGTCTTGTGGCGTGTCCTGAGATCTAATGCCCTCGAACCAGGAACCAACTCCTTCCACTCTACTAGCATTTCTCTGAGTTCAATGACCTCTCTCTCAAGACCTCTATTTCTTAGCCTACGGTCCTTGACTGACTTCCGAGGGTTAACTTCCTCTTCCTCTGCCTGAGTGATGGCCGACTCAGCTGTTTTGACCTGCTTAAAAAACACCTCCTCTGCATAGCTGGCCCAAAAGGTTTCCTGGGTGGCATTCTTTACCTCGAGGAACCTGTTCTCACACTCCGCTGTCTTCTCCTCAATTTGGTTTGCAGATTCTATGACCTCCTCATCCGTTGACTCTCTCAGGGCTTCAGCATACTCATGTCCCGCATCTATGACTTTAGAAAAGTCTGTCCTGAAAATCTTCCATTCACTGAGAACTTCAGTCGGTTCCAAGAGTCCCGGTTTGGTGAGAGTATGAGCCCTTTTGGTGAATGAAGCCTGTGCTCTTGATCGCACACTTTTAAGCTTTTCCAAGTCTGCCATTGTTACTCCCTTTGTGTTGACTGGAGAGACGTCAATGCCAATGTGCACACGAGCTCCTTTATCCTTGATCAACGGGCAGTTTGATTAATGATAAACTTGGGGTCAGTCAAAGAAGTGAGAGGCCAACTGATCCTGGGTTGATTGAGCTTCCTTAATGAAGCAGTCCGTGGCTGTTTTAGCTGCATTCAATCCAGTGCAGTAGGCCGCGGTTTATAACTGTTCGGTTCTTTAAGAATATCCCCACCGAACGGGGCGTCAGGAGAGGACACGTTGTTACAACTCGTTGTGGGTTTTTATTTACCCTGATTTATTTTTCATAAACAATTGATTAGTCCACACACATCAGCAGGTTATAAACCTGGAGAAATGGAGAGGTTACAATGTAAACAACAATATTGATAGCCACATACATAATATACCATAAAATCTGAATATAAATATATATTACATATTATAACATATACAAATATAAGTAAAATATAAATTTCAATATAGTCAGTATTTAATCTTATAAATATCATAATATACTTAGTATTTAAACTAAATGACTACACAAAGCACATGCATATTAACACAGAAATGCAACAACTTCACACACACCAAATATACAATGTCAATGTTACACATTAAACCAATAGCGTTCTCAGTCTGTTGACTCAAAGTGAAAACAGTGAGTGTAGTTCTAAGTGGCATCGCTGAGCATAGTAATCCATTACAAAATGTAAAGTGATCAACTACATTACCCATCCAGCACTGCAAACAGGAAGTAACTCGTGTGACAGTGAAACGCTCCAATTTCAAACATTTGCCTTTTATATAGCCACGGATACTATCGAGCCGACAATATTAAACATCAGACCGCACACAAGGTTTTATCAGCGTGACCAAAGTAACAGTTTTCAATCATACAAACCGCGCACATGTAACGGCAGCACAGCAGTAACGCAACAGACAACAAACTCAATGGATAAAAACAGCAGCTTACCGGTGGCGCATCTCTCCTGACGAGACAACATGCCAAAATGAATACTCGCTCCCGCTTATAGCCCGCGCTCATTCATTACTGGATTTAACACACCTGTTTGGGATTTGACTGGTCTGTGCTTCAATCAGGTAAGTGAAACCTCCCACCTATTATCCTGCGTTACATTACGAACACCCGTGACATAGTGAACGCGACACACACAGAGAGAGAGAGAGACAGGCACACACACACACACACACAGAGAGAGAGAGACAGGCACACACACACACACACAGAGAGAGAGAGACAGGCACACACACACAGAGAGAGAGAAAGACAGGCACACACACACACAGAGAGAGAGAGACAGGCACACACACACACACACACACACAGAGAGAGACAGGCACACACACACACACACACACACACAGAGAGAGAGAGAGAGACAGGCACACACACACACACACAGAGAGAGAGAGAGAGAGACAGGCACACACACACACACAGAGAGAGAGAGAGAGACAGGCACACACACACACACACAGAGAGAGAGAGAGAGACAGGCACACACACACACACACACACAGAGAGAGAGACAGGCACACACACACAGAGAGAGAGACAGGCACACACACACACACACACACAGAGAGAGAGAGACAGGC
>NC_081778.1:32253628-32336128 GCF_963082965.1 Carassius carassius
AGAGAGAGAGAGAAAGACAGGCACACACACACACACACACACACAGAGAGAGACAGGCACACACACACACACAGAGAGAGAGAGACAGGCACACACACACACACAGAGAGAGAGAGAGAGACAGGCACACACACACACAGAGAGAGAAAGACAGGCACACACACACACACAGAGAGAGAGAGACAGGCACACACACACACACACAGAGAGAGAGAGAGACAGGCACACACACACACACACAGAGAGAGAGAGAGACAGGCACACACACACACACACAGAGAGAGAGAGAGAGACAGGCACACACACACACACACAGAGAGAGACAGGCACACACACACAGAGAGAGAAAGACAGGCACACACACACACACACAGAGAGAGAGAGACAGGCACACACACACACACACACACACACACACACACAGAGAGAGACAGGCACACACACACACACACACACACACAGAGAGAGAGAGAGAGACAGGCACACACACACACACACACACACAGAGAGAGAGAGAGAGACAGGCACACACACACACACACACACACACACACACAGAGAGAGAGAGAGAGACAGGCACACACACACACACAGAGAGAGAGACAGGCACACACACACACAGAGAGAGACAGGCACACACACACACACACACAGAGAGAGAGAGAGACAGGCACACACACACACACACAGAGAGAGAGAGAGACAGGCACACACACACACAGAGAGAGAGAGAGAGAGACAGGCACACACACACACACAGAGAGAGAGAGAGAGACAGGCACACACACACACACAGAGAGAGAGAGAGACAGGCACACACACACACACAGAGAGAGAGACAGGCACACACACACACAGAGAGAGACAGGCACACACACACACACACACAGAGAGAGAGAGACAGGCACACACACACACACACAGAGAGAGAGAGAGACAGGCACACACACACACACAGAGAGAGAGAGAGAGACAGGCACACACACACACACACAGAGAGAGAGAGACAGTCACACACACACACACACACACACACAGAGAGAGACAGGCACACACACACAGAGAGAGAGAGACAGGCACACACACACACACAGAGAGAGAGAGAGAGACAGGCACACACACACACAGAGAGAGAGAGAGAGACAGGCACACACACACACACAGAGAGAGAGAGAGAGACAGGCACACACACACACACAGAGAGAGAGAGAGACAGGCACACACACATACACAGAGAGAGAGACAGGCACACACACACACACAGAGAGAGACAGGCACACACACACACACAGAGAGAGAGAGACAGGCACACACACACACACAGAGAGAGAGAGAGAGACAGGCACACACACACACAGAGAGAGAGAGACAGGCACACACACACACAGAGAGAGAGAGACAGTCACACACACACACACACACACACAGAGAGAGAGAGAGACAGGCACACACACACAGAGAGAGAAACAATTAAACATTAAGAAAAGAAAGGTATATGCCTGTTTTGTTGACTTCCAAAAAGCCTTTGATTCCATCTGGCACGAAGGCCTCTTCTGTAGACTACTCGAAAGTGGCATTGGAGGAAAAACATATGATTTGATTAAGAACATGTATACAAAAAGTGAATGTGCCGTAAAGATTGGAAACAAACAAACAGCGTTCTTCTCCCAGGGCCGGGGAGTGAAGCAGGGGTGCAATCTCAGTCCAATTCTCTTCAATCTATATATCAATGAATTAGCAAAGCAGTTAGAGAGTTCCACGGCACCTGGCCTCACCCTGAACAACACCGAGATCAGAGCTCTGCTGTATGCAGACGACTTGGTGTTGCTCTCACCTACTAAAGAAGGCTTGCAGCAGCACCTTAACCTCCTGCAGAGATTCTGCCAGACATGGGCCCTGACAGTAAACACAGCGAAGACTAAGATAATGATCTTTCAGAAACAATACAGAAATCAGGTTACACACAATTTCTATCTAGACACCACTAAATTACAACACACAAAAAACTACACTTACCTCGGCCTCAACATTACATACACAGGGAACCTCAACATGGCTGTGAAAGATCTGAGGGACAAAGCAAGGAGGGCTTTCTATGCAATAAAAAGAAACATTAAAATCTATATTCCAATTGAAATCTGGCTAAAAATTTTCCAATTTGTACTAGAACCAATAGTTCTATATGGTAGTGAAATTTGGGGGCCAAAACTTAATAATGAATTTGACAAATGGGACAAAACAGTCATAGAATCTTTCCATACCGAGTTCTGTAAGAGCATCCTACAGGTGCAGAGAAAAACACCCAATAACCTGTGCAGAGCAGAGCTCGGCCAATACCCCCTCTTACTCAAAATACAAAAAAGATCAATTCAATTTTACAATCACTTAAAATCAGTTAACCCCCAGACATATCATCACAAAGCCCTAACCTTGCAGGAGCTGAAGCCAGAGAAGAGTCCCCTCAGCCAGCTGGTCCTGAGACTCTCTGCAGTCACCAGTGCCCAGCAGCCTCAGGACAGCAGCGCCAGCTCAAGCAGACCACACCACATTAGCAACAAGCAGAAAGAAAAATATATCCAATACTGGAAAGAAACCACCAAAACACAAAGTAAAGTACAATGCTATCTGACCCTAAAAAGAGAATTCACACTGGCAAATTACCTGAGAACAATAAAATGCCCTAAACTGAGAAAAATATTGACAACATACAGACTGAGTGAACACAGCCTGGCCATAGAGAAGGGTCGCCACAGACAGAGCTGGCTCCCACCGGAGGAGAGACTCTGCTCCCAGTGTGACCGGGGACAGATCGAGACAGAGCTGCACTTTCTGACCTCATGCCCCAAATACAATACAATCAGACAAAAACACTTTGAAAACATTTCCCAAATATACCCTGAATTCGAAAACATACCAGACACACAGAAACTCCCATACATACTGGGAGAAATGCCCAAATGTGAGATAATTGCTGCAAAGTATGTCTTTACATGCCATGAAATGAGGACAACCAGTGGAACCTCAGATGGATAAATAATTGTATATTTTGATTGTTTGATGTAGATATATATATGTGTGTGTATGTATGTATGTGTATATATATATATATATATATATATATCTATATATATATTTTTTTACATTTGATACTGATTTCTTTTCTTCTTTTTTTTTTTTTTTTCATTTTTGTATAAATGTATTCATACATTTGTTTACTGTTTAATTTTATTGATTATTTGTTCATTGCCTATGTAATTGCCAATGCTTTGGCAATACTGTACAAGTCATGCCAATAAAGCTAATTTGAATTTGAGAGAGAGACAGGCACACACACACACAGAGAGAGACAGGCACACACACACACAGAGAGAGAGAGACAGGCACACACACACACACACACAGAGAGAGAGAGACACACACACACACACAGAGAGAGACAGGCACACACACACACACACAGAGAGAGAGAGAGAGACAGGCACACACACACAGAGAGAGAGAGAGACAGGCACACACACACACACACAGAGAGAGAGACAGGCACACACACACACACAGAGAGAGAGAGAGAGACAGGCACACACACACACACAGAGAGAGAGAGAGAGACAGGCACACACACACAGAGAGAGAGAGAGACAGGCACACACACACACACACACAGAGAGAGAGAGACAGGCACACACACACACACAGAGAGAGACAGGCACACACACACAGAGAGAGAGAAAGACAGGCACACACACACAGAGAGAGAGAGAGAGACAGGCACACACACACACACACAGAGAGAGAGAGAGAGACAGGCACACACACACACACACAGAGAGAGACAGGCACACACACACACACACACAGAGAGAGAGACAGGCACACACACACACACACAGAGAGAGAAAGACAGGCACACACACACACACACACAGAGAGAGAAAGACAGGCACACACACACACAGAGAGACAGGCACACACACACACACACAGAGAGAGAAAGACAGGCACACACACACACACACAGAGAGAGAAAGACAGGCACACACACACACACACACACAGAGAGAAAGACAGGCACACACACACACACACAGAGAGAGAAAGACAGGCACACACACACACACAGAGAGAGAAAGACAGGCACACACACACACACAGAGAGAGACAGGCACACACACACACACAGAGAGAGAAAGACAGGCACACACACACACACAGAGAGAGAAAGACAGGCACACACACACACACACACAGAGAGAGAGAGAGAGATGGTGTGTTTAAGGCTGTTGTGCAGCATGAAAATGGAGCAGACGAGCACTTGATTTGACAGGAGGAGACTCATCTATAGATTTTTGTGTCCATTGTTTGGCTTATTTGTGTGCTGCTTTACTCAGTCAATCAAATATAATTGACAGCGCTGTGCTGCTGTTGTTTCTGGATGACAGCAGTTAATGCCGCCGGAAAACAGCTGCAGGAACGATGGGAAGAGGTTTCTCCGTCCAGCGGATTAATTGATGCGTTGACACAGATGAGGGATAATCATCTAATCAACCTTTAATTGTGCTGCTCCGTCAGATATCAGCTGCACTCAAAAATGAGTTATTTCATATACCAGACATCATATTTTTCAGCTAAAACATTATCAGACATTAATGGGGGAATGTGAATGTTATTACCATGTTATTACTGCATTTACCACATTTTTATTATAAAAAAAGTCCTTGAAATATCAAATGATGCACTTTAATGCAAAAATATTTATTTATTTAATACTGATGATAAATTTGGTTTGAATATATAACTGCATGGAATGGAAAGAACATGTATTCTGAGAATTACCAGTATTAATCCCTTTGGAATAAATAGAATTTAATTAAATTTATTTGAATTTATAACTCATGATTTCTCAAAATTTGTGAACCCTACATATTTATTTTGAAATATTATTCTAAAACTTTTTAAACTCAATAAACTTTAGCTTTCAGATGAAAACTTTATGCAAATTCAGTCCAAAATAGTGTGAAATATGGGGTAAAGATGAAAAATCTTGTACAAAACATTAACATAAGTTTATAAATAATTTTACAAAAAATATTTTAACACCTAATGGGACTCCATACATACCCAGATCAGAAATCACCCCAACGTGAAACATAACTTTTCTATTTTTTAATGGTTATATCTCTTAAGAAATAATTGAGAGAAAGTGTGCGTGTGTGAGAGAGAGAGAGAGCCTGTGTGCGCGTGTGCGTGAGTCTGTGATTGTGTGTGTGTGTGTGTGTGTGTGTGTTGTTGTGGGCGTTCTGCGCTGTGAGGGCGGAGCATGAGCTGCATGAAGCGCTTCTGTCACGAGTCTCGGTCACATGACTGTCTTCATCACTCTCACTGAGACTGTGTTCGGCTGTTATTGTTGAAGATGTCTGAGGACAGGGAGGCTCCAGCGCTGCTCGGTGCCGCACACACGGACCCCCCGGAGCCGCAGGACGCGGAGGACCTGTTCGTGAGCGTCGCGAGCGTCACGGAGGTGAGATTAAAGCTGCGCGCGAGGATCGCATTCACGGATCGACACGCCCTTCTGCTCGCAGACTCTAATCACACATCAATATTCATAATCAGCGAAACATCAGCGCCGTGTTTCTGTCTAATTCTGACAGATTTCATTTAATTTCACGAGCGAGAAGAGATGCCGAGCGCGCATGCGCAGCACGGGCTCCTTCCGCACATCAACTCTGCGTCGCGTCTGCGCAGAAACAGATCGCCAAAATATGAGTTAAATTCATAAGAATGGCTTCTCACCAACAAATAATATTAGCGTTATTTTGACATTTGTGTCTCGCATGTTTTATTTTAAAAACCACGGTATTCTGTGAAATACTATATCCAGTATCAGACAGAGATCAGCATACCTCCAGATAATTAACCGGGAAGATTTAAATATGCACTCATTAATATGCTTATTAAATTTTCATGCATTTCCAAGGCCACCATGTTTTTTGGCAATAAAATAAACACTTAACAGTGTATTTTGCATGTTTTCTTTCCACTCGTCTGAAAATCTGAGAACACCATGGTTTTGTCTGTGGATGAATAAGGAGATCAGCAGATTCTGAGACCCTTCACACTTCCTGTGTCTCTGATCATGAGTTAGTCACGTGTGTGTGTGTGTGTGAACATTAACTTTAATGAGCTGCTGAAGTTGAGTTCTTCAAGACCAATTCTTTCACTAAACAGCCTTGACTTGATCATGTTTAGCTTCTCTTGATCTACTGAAGAGAGTAAAGAGAAAGATCTAGATGATTTACAGATTTATTATCATTAGGTCTGAATTTTTGTGCTGTCAAGTCAAGTCACCTTTATTTATATAGCGCTTTAAACAAAATACATTGCGTCAAAGCAACTGAACAACATTCATTAGGAAAACAGTGTGTCAATAATGCAAAATGATAGTTAAAGGCAGTTCATTATTAAATTCAGTGGACCGGGCTAATATGGTCATGGTTCTAGTAAGAACTCTTGCTGCTGCATTTTGGATTAGCTGTAGTTTGTTTACTAAGCGTGCAGAACAACCACCCAATAAAGCATTACAATAATCTAACCTTGAGGTCATAAATGCATGGATTAACATTTCTGCATTTGACATTGAGAGCATAGGCCGTAATTTAGATATATTTTTGAGATGGAAAAATGCAGTTTTACAAATGCTAGAAACGTGGCTTTCTAAGGAAAGATTGCGATCAAATAGCACACCTAGGTTCCTAACTGATGACGAAGAATTGACAGAGCAACCATCAAGTCTTAGACAGTGTTCTAGGTTATTACAAGCAGAGTTTTTAGGTCCTATAATTAACACATCTGTTTTTTCAGAATTTAGCAGTAAGAAATTACTCGTCATCCAGTTTTTTATATCGACTATGCATTCCATTAGTTTTTCAAATTGGTGTGTTTCACCGGGCTGCGAAGAAATATAGAGCTGAGTATCATCAGCATAACAGTGAAAGCTAACACCATGTTTCCTGATGATATCTCCCAAGGGTAACATATAAAGCTTGAAGAGTAGCGGCCCTAGTACTGAGCCTTGAGGTACTCCATACTGCACTTGTGATCGATAGGATACATCTTCATTCACTGCTACGAACTGATGGCGGTCATATAAGTACGATTTAAACCATGCTAATGCACTTCCACTGATGCCAACAAAGTATTCAAGTCTATGCAAAAGAATGTTGTGGTCAATTGTGTCAAACGCAGCACTAAGATCCAATAAAACTAATAGAGAGATACACCCACGATCAGATGATAAGAGCAGATCATTTGTAACTCTAAGGAGAGCAGTCTCAGAACTATGATACGGTCTAAATCCTGACTGGAAATCCTCACATATACCATTTTTATCTAAGAAGAAATATAATTGTGAGGATACCACCTTTTCTAGTATCTTGGACAGAAAAGGGAGATTCGAGATCGGTCTATAATTAACTAGTTCTTTGGGGTCAAGTTGTGGTTTTTTGATGAGAGGCTTAATAACAGCCAGTTTGAAGGTTTTGGGGACATGTCCTAATGACAATGAGGAATTAATAATAGTCAGAAGAGGATCTATGACTTCTGGAAGCACCTCTTTCAGGAGCTTAGATGGTATAGGGTCTAACATACATGTTGTTGGTTTAGATGATTTAACAAGTTTATACAATTCTTCCTCTCCTATGGTAGAGAATGAGTGGAACTGTTCCTCAGGGGGTCTATAGTGCACTGTCTGATGTGATACTGTAGCTGACGGCTGAATGGTTGCAATTTTAGCTCTAATAGTATCGATTTTAGAAGTAAAGTAGTTCATAAAGTCATTACTGCTGTGGTGTTGGGAAATGTCAACACTTGTTCAGGCTTTATTTTTCGTTAATTTAGCCACTGTATTGAATAAATACCTGGGGTTATGTTTGTTTTCTTCTAAAAGAGAAGAAAAGTAATCGGATCTAGCAGTTTTTAATGCTTTTCTGTAGGATATGTTACTTTCCCGCCAAGCAATACGAAATACCTCTAGTTTTGTTTTCCTCCAGCTGCGCTCCATTTTTCGGGCTGCTCTCTTTAGGGTGCGAGTATGCTCATTATACCATGGTGTCAAACTGTTTTCCTTAACCTTCCTTAAGCGTAAAGGAGCAACTTTATTTAAAGTGCTAGAAAAGAGAGAGTCCATAGTTTCTGTTACATCATCAAGTTGTTCTGAGGTTTTGGATATGCTAAGGAATTTGGTTACATCAGGAAGATAACTTAAAAAGCAGTCTTTTGTGGTAGAAGTGATGGTTCTTCCATACTTGTAACAAGAAGTAGAATTTACAATTTTGGCTATATGAAGTTTGCAAAGAACTAAATAATGATCTGAGATATCATCACTTGGCTGAATGATTTCAACACCATCAACATCAAATCCATGTGACAGTATTAAATCTAGAGTATGATTGCGACAATGAGTAGGTCCTGAAACGTGTTGTCTAACACCAATAGAGTTCAGAATGTCTATAAATG
Organism: Carassius carassius; assembly: GCF_963082965.1. Lineage (NCBI taxonomy): Eukaryota > Metazoa > Chordata > Actinopteri > Cypriniformes > Cyprinidae > Carassius > Carassius carassius. The sequence goes on from NC_081778.1 coordinate 32,262,140, forward strand.
CTGATCCCAATGCATCTTTTTCATTATCAACATGGATATTAAAATCACCAACTATTAAGACTTTATCTGCAGCCAGAACTAACTCGGATGTAAAATCACCAAACTCTTTAATAAAGTCTGTATGGTGCCCTGGTGGCCTGTATACAGTAGCCAGTACAATCATAACAGAGGATTTATCATTAACATTTGTTTCTCTGGATAATGTTATATGAAGCACCATTACTTCAAACGAGTTATACTTGTAGCCTGCCCTCTGAGAAATCCTGAAAACGTTGTTATAAATTGAAGCAACACCTCCCCCTTTGCCTTTTAGACGTGGCTCATGTTTATAACAGTAATCTTGGGGGGTGGACTCATTTAAAATAATGTAATCATCAGGTTTTAGCCAGGTTTCTGTCAAACAGAGTACATCTATATTATGAGCAGTGATCATATTATTTACAAAAAGTGTTTTCGTAGAAAGGGATCTGATATTCAATAAGCCAAGCTTTATCATTTGTTTATCCATATTGCTTCTGTTTTTTATTTGTTGAACCTCAATTAAATTGTTAATCTTAACTTGGTTTGGACGTTTTTTGTATTTTCTAGTTCGGGGAACAGACACAGTCTCTATAGTGTGATATCTAGGTGAAAAAGTCTCTATGTGCTGAGAATTAACTGACCTCTGTGACGGGAGGCAGCTAGCAGACGGTCGGTTTAGCCAGCCTGTCTGCTTCCTGACCTGGGCCCCAGTTAGTCAAGTATAAACACTAAGACTATTTGCCATATTTCTAGAGAGAAGAGTGGCGCCACCCCAGGAGGGATGAAGACCATCTCTTTTGCTGTGGCTCGGTTCATCTGTGTTTGTCTCTCAGTATCCAGAAGCGGCTCGTCTCTCTGCAGAAGACCTCAGCCCCGGCTCTGACGGACACAAGGACCATGACCCCGACGACCCCGATGACCCCGACGACCTCTTTGCTGGTGTGTGATTTGTCAGCGCAGGCTCAGAGTTTGGGAATATATACTCACATATTCAGAATGTGGAGCTGATATGTTTTTTAAATACTTTTATTAATCAAGGATGCATTAAATTGGTCAAAAGTGACAGTAAAGACTTTTATAATGTTAAAAAAGATTTTTGTTTCTTGAGCAGTAAATCATCATATTATTCTGATTTCTGAAGATCATGTGACACTGAAGACTGTGATCTGTGTGTTTCAGAAGCGACGGAGGAAGTGTCTCTGGACAGTCCTGAGCGTCAGCCGATCCTGTCAGACGGCCCGTCGCCCGCCATCACACCCATCACACCCGTCACCATCAGCCCCAGACTGGACGTGTTCGACCGCTCGCTGGACCAGGTCTGTCACTGTGATCTCATCTCATTCTGCTTCATATCTGACAGACATCGTTTCTCACGTTCACTGGACTTTTCCTCTCTAGGATGAAGAGGAAGAGGAAAACAGGGACACGCTTGACGTCCAGATCTCAGTTTCTGACCCTGAGAAAGTTGGTAAGGTGTTCTGCTGGACGCTGTGAATCGATTGACCTTTTCAGATGTTATCAGGTGCAGGATTCACAAACTCCTGAAAGAGTGTGGCTTGACATTTACGACACCTACACACTCACTGCTAGAATTGTGTTTTTTGTTTTTCATTAAGAGAGCATTCATACTTTTTCTAAAAACAAACCGGAATACATATTTATTTAATGTATGTCATGTATTTTTTTTATATTTACATTTTTCTAAAATCATGTTTCTTATGATGTTGTCATGTTATTGTTTGATCTTGATTTATTTATTTATTTATAGATTTTACCCAGAGCTTTTGGAAACCATCATTCCTTGTGTATTTGTGCACACATGCTGATTCTGATTGTGATGAATGTCTTTGTTTTTCTAGGTGACGGCATGAATGCGTTCATGATCTATAAAGTGACGACTAAAGTAAGAAAAGCTTCAGGTTGTGATCTGAGATGATGTGGATCTTCTGGAGGACGTGTGTGACTCTGTCTCTGTGTTTGCAGACCGGTCTGTCCATATTCAGCAGAGACGAGGTGTGTGTCAAGAGGCGCTTCAGTGATTTTCTGGGTTTGCACAGTAAACTAGCCTCCAAGTACATGCACATGGGCTTCATCGTTCCTCCTGCACCTGAGAAGAGCATTGTGGGTAAGTCCATGCATGTATGATCAGAGACGTGTTCTGATGGTGTCATATCAATGATGAGTGTGTGTGTGTGTGTGTGTTTCAGGAATGACGAAGGTCAAAGTGGGGAAAGAGGATCTGTCATCGGTGGAGTTTGTAGAGAAGAGAAGATCTGCTCTGGAAAGGTATTCAAGTTGAGATGTAGAGTTTCTTTATTCATTTATTCACATTTTGATGAACCGTTACTGATTCTTAAATCCCAGGAATCGATCTGAGCCGCTTTATAAAAGTTAATGTGTGAATAAAACTTACAGAAACATTGTGTAGCTCCAGCCATCCAGTAATCACAGGAATATTTGTGCTTTCTCACTTTTGATGTGAAACAAAGTCTCCGCTTTCAAATTCTGTCAGTTGTATCACTAAATTCAAGCAATGCATGCGTGTCTCTTTAAATGTGTCACTTTCCAGAAGAAGTAACTCTGTTATGCAATTAGTTACTTTTTTTTATGGAGTAATGCATTATGTTTTTAACACTGGTGCTGTAGTGAGACGATCATTGCTTCATCTTTACTACTAGTTATAGCACCAAATAAACATGAACGAACATCAGAAGAATCACTGAATCAATCATGAATCATGTAATCAATCAATCAGTGATTCAACCGCAGAAAGACATCAATAAATCAGCTTCTGATCAATAATGTCACGTAAAATCACATTCACCTGAGGAAAGACATCAAATGACTCGATAGTAAGCTAGAAAAAATCTCTACTAAATTTTCTTCTTTTTAGAAAAAACTCTAAAAAGAATCATGTTGATCGATATGTGCATTATTTTAATGTAATTTTTTTAATGAATCCATCTTGAAAACGAGTTCTGACATCTGCCATTTAAATGGTAATATTTCATGAACACACTGGAGTAGAAACAATTATATCATAAAAAAAAAAATTAAAATATTTTTTAATAATGCTTATTATTCAACATGCATATTTTTTATTATGTAACATTTTATATTTTAAAAAAGCTGCCTTTAAATATTTGTCTATTCATCACTTTATTATAGTAATAAAGTTTAGTTGAGGCTTTATTAGTTTTAATATTAGTAGAACTTGACATGTGCTGGACCTGATTTCCTTAATATCCAAATGAATCGATATCAAATCCGAATCGAATCGATACGCAGGAGTCTGGTGTTTTCTGTTGGTCTGATGCGCTGGAAAGATCACTCGTGTTCTGCTCTTTTGTGGCTAAAAGGTTAAGCAAGAAATATTAGATAAATAATTATGGAGGTGTGCTGCTGTGCTGTCGTTCTCTCCGCCGCTGATCGCTGCTGCGCTCCTGGTTTTGCACAAACTGATGAATCAAATAAAAATTACAGTTAAGTGAGGCGCTGACATTTCTCTGCCCTTTTTACCCGTCCGCTGACTGACGCGAAGGTCAGCGTCTCGGCTCTTACAGAACTGGGTGCTGATGGGAGATGTGTGTTTGTGCTGCAGGTATCTGCTGAGGACGGTCAAACACCCAGCGCTGCTCAAAGACCCCGATGTCCTGCAGTTTCTGGAGAGTTCAGAGGTACCCTCACTCCTTCATATGGGGACGTCAAATCATCAAACACTTACTGAGCTGCTCTTGGGTTTCATTCTCATCAGGCCAAAATCATGTCTGTAACAGCATTTTATACTTTTAATTAATTGGCTTTAACAGTAACTAGAGGTAAATGCTACTATTGACAAGCTGGGGAAATTTTCCGGTTTCTTTTGGATAAATGCATTGAAGCTCAATTCAGTCACAGGATAAAAAATAAAGGAATTGCACATTTTTATCTCAAAATTCTGACTTTTTTTTTCTTGCAGTTCTGAGAAAGATTCAAAGAATTGTGAGAAATAAACTCAGAATTGAGAAATAAACTCTGAATATGAAGAAATAAACTCAGAATTGAGAAATAAACTCTGAATATGAAGAAATAAACTCAGAATTGAGATAAATTGGATTGAGATATAAACTCAGAATTGAGAAATAAACTCTGAATATGAAGAAATAAACTCAGAATTGAGAAATAAACTCTGAATATGAAGAAATAAACTCAGAATTGAGAAATAAACTCTGAATATGAAGAAATAAACTCAGAATTGAGATAAATTGGATTGAGATATAAACTCAGAATTGAGAAATAAACTCTGAATTTGAAGAAAAACTGAATTTGAAATAAACTCTGAATTGAGATATAAACTCTGAATTTGAAATAAACTCTGAATTAAGAAATAAACTCTGAATTAAGAAATAAACTCTGAATTAAGAAATAAACTCTGAATTTGAAATAAACTCTGAATTTGAAATAAACTCTGAATTAAGAAATAAACTCTGAATTTGAAGAAATAAACTCTGAATTTGAAATAAACTCTGAATTGAGATATAAACTCTGAATTTGAAATAAACTCTGAATTAAGAAATAAACTCTGAATTTGAAGAAATAAACTCTGAATTTGAAATAAACTCTGAATTTGAAATAAACTCTGAATTTGAAATAAACTGAATTTGAAATAAACTCTGAATTGAGATATAAACTCTGAATTTGAAATAAACTCTGAATTAAGAAATAAACTCTGAATTTGAAATAAACTCTGAATTTGAAATAAACTCTGAATTAAGAAATAAACTCTGAATTTGAAATAAACTCTGAATTAAGAAATAAACTCTGAATTTGAAATAAACTCTGAACTGAGAAATAAACTCTGAATTTGAAATAAACTCTGAATTGAGATATAAACTCTGAACTGAGAAATAAACTCTGAATTTGAAGAAATAAGCTCTGAATTTGAAGAAATAAACTGAATTTAAAATAAGCTCTGAATTTGAAGAAATAAACTCTGAATTGAGATATAAACTCTGAATTTGAAGAAATAAACTCTGAATGGAGAAATAAACTCTGAATTTGAAATAAACTCTGAATTTGAAATAAACTCTGAATTAAGAAATAAACTCTGAATTTGAAATAAACTCTGAATTAAGAAATAAACTCTGAATTTGAAATAAACTCTGAATTGAGATATAAACTCTGAATTTGAAATAAACTGAATTAAGAAATAAACTCTGAATTAAGAAATAAACTCTGAATTTGAAATAAACTCTGAATTTGAAATAAACTCTGAATTAAGAAATAAACTCTGAATTTGAAGAAATAAACTCTGAATTTGAAGAAATAAACTCTGAATTTGAAATAAACTCTGAATTGAGATATAAACTCTGAATTAAGAAATAAACTCTGAATTAAGAAATAAACTCTGAATTTGAAATAAACTCTGAATTAAGAAATAAACTCTGAATTAAGAAATAAACTCTGAATTTGAAATAAACTCTGAATTAAGAAATAAACTCTGAATTTGAAATAAACTCTGAATTGAGATATAAACTCTGAACTGAGAAATAAACTCTGAATTTGAAGAAATAAGCTCTGAATTTGAAGAAATAAACTCTGAATTTAAAATAAGCTCTGAATTTGAAGAAATAAACTCTGAATTGAGAAATAAACTCTGAATTTGAAATAAGCTCTGAATTTGAAGAAATAAACTCTGAATGGAGAAATAAACTCTGAATTTGAAATAAGCTCTGAATTTGAAGAAATAAACTCTGAATTGAGATATAAACTCTAAATTGCAAATAATAAACTCTGAATTTGAAGAAATAAACTAAGAATTTGAAGAAAAAAACCTCTGAATTTGAAGAAATAAAGTCAGAATTGCAAGGGAAAAGTCACAGTAACTTTCTTTTTATTTTTTTATTCCTGGGCAGAAACAAGTTTCCATATAAATGTGTTTTCCTGGCTCTGTGGAGTCGATTCTCTTGACAGAACACTAGAAGCAGATATTTCAGATGAACCATCTTGACATCAGTTTATACATGGAAAGGAGCAATTGTGTATTCTTCAGTGAGAGAAGTGCATTATATTAGGTAAAGTCACCAGTGTTAATAGCATCACGCTCTCAGTTCTCCTAAACAACACACAGAACAGATCCAATGAATCTCTGCTCCTGCACTCCCTTATTTTCTCTTTAAAGGCCCAGAAGTGGCTTTGGCGTGAGCGTCTGTATTAAGTATGTATAATGGAAGACTGAGGCAATTGTAAAGGGCTAAACGCTCGGGCCGATTGAAAGCTATTTTTGTCTGTGGGTCCTCTGAGAGTTTTCCAGGGTGAAACGTATTAAATTGGACCGGCATTGAAATGTATGGGACTGGAGAAAATCCCTGTGCGCTGCGGGAGGAGAAACGCTCCCCGCGGGACAAGGGCTGAGCCGCGGCCTGTTAACCGGTTTGTTTGCCCTTATTTGTCATTTTATCCCAGCTGCCGCGAGCGGTTAGCACACAGGCGCTGAGTGGAGCCGGAATATTGAGGATGGTAAACAAAGCAGCCGACGCTGTCAACAAAATGACAATCAAGATGAATGAATCGGATGCGGTAAGGCTCGGATTTTTGGACTTGAATAATGAGACGAATTAATGAGCTGCTCTCTGGCTCCAATCCTAAAGTGTGTGTGTGTGTGTGTGTGTGTGTGTGTGTGTGTGTGTGTGTGTGTGTGAGAGCGGGGGTCAGGACATGTGACACGCGTGTGCTCTTTATACACTGAACACAGCTTACAGTCAGTACAGTGTCACACATCCATCAGACTTTCATGTAATCATGGATAAAATCATGAATTTAGACTTTAAGAAAGATGACATAGCAATACTCCATGACTAAAGGTTCATAATTGATCTTTATGGAACCTTTCAAACGCTTCAAATGTTCTTTGCACTAAGAAAATATCTTTATTTTTAAGAACTGATCACTGTGGTTTATTTTGAAGCATGCATGCTGTAATTATCATCATTTGGACAAAGTGTTTGTGTGTTTGTGTATAAAGTGGTTTGAGGAGAAACAGCAGCAGTTTGAGAATCTGGACGTTCAGCTCAGAAAACTTCACGCTAGTGTGGAATCACTGGTGTGTCACAGGAAGGGTGAGAATACAAATAATAACATCATAAAACAATGACAACACATGTTTAATGAGTCATATTTATGATCTTATACACTACCAGCCATAAGTGTGGGGTTGGTTAGATTTTTAATGTTCTGCTCTCCAAGGCTGCATTTATTTGATCAAACATACAGTAAAAATGTGAAATATTATTCTAATGTAAAACATCTGTTTTCTGTGTGAATCTGTGTTAAAGTGTAATTTATTTCTGTGATGCTCCGCTGTATTTTCAGCATCATTCCTCCAGTCTTCAGTGTCACATGATCTTCAGAAATCAGAATAATATGATGATTTACTGCTCAAGAAACATTTCTGATTAAATAAATTTCACTTTAACACAGATTCACACAGAAAACAGCTGTTTTACATTAGAATAATATTTCACATTTTTACTGTATGTTTGATCAAATAAATGCAGAAGAGTCTTCATGGCTATTCCAGATTATTGACCTGTAGTGTATAAGCTGAATGAAGCCTCTTCTCTGTGACTCTCAGAGCTGTCTGTGAACACGGCGGCGTTCGCTAAAAGCGCGGCTATGCTCGGAAACTCAGAGGATCACACGGCGCTGTCGCGAGCTCTGTCCCAGCTGGCCGAGGTGGAGGAGAAGATCGAGCAGCTGCATCAGGAGCAGGCGTACGCTGACTTCTACCTGATCTCAGAGCTGCTGGGAGACTATGTGCGGCTCATCACCGCCGTCAGAGTGAGTGGAGCACATCCTGAGCGCTTCTTCTGGCCACAATAAACTTCACCACTGTGTGTGTGTGTGTGTGTGTGTGTGCGCAGGGAGTGTTTGACCAGCGGATGAAAACATGGGGCAAGTGGCAGGACGCTCAGCTGATGCTGCAGCGCAAGAGAGAAGCCGAAGCCAAACTACAGTACGCCAACAAACCTGAGAAACTGCAGCAGGCCCGAGACGAGATCAGAGAGGTACAGGACACCTCAGACTCATCCTGACGAGATGCTGTGATAGCGCTGTGGCTGATGGGAAATATCCAGCACGTTTGTTTCCCTTCCCTCCCTTCGGTTCATTCATATCTCTACTGTGTTTAGCTCCGATCACCTGACAGCTGCAGGAATTCATGACAGTTATTGATTCTTTTAAGCACGAAACATTTCCAGCCTTTTTAATTTCTGCATTTTCCCCGTCACGCCCCACAAAGGAGATCGAGGAGGTAGGACCTTCGCTTTGATTTGATTTGCTGTCTCCATCGTCACGTCTGCTCTCTCACACACACTGTAGACCAGAGACTCATTATAGATCCATCAGACACTCGTCTCAAACACCGCAGCGGCTTTAATCTCTCACCTTAAAAAAAAAAGAGTTCAGATGGAATGAAAATGTGCTCAAGATCAGGATGAGTTTGTGTCTTCATCAGGTTTGTAGAAATGTAGCACTGCATCAGTGTCTCATCAATGGATGCTCTGCAGTGAATGGGTGCCGTCAGAGTGAGAGTCTGATAAAAACATCACAATAATCCACAGCACTCCAGTCCATCAGTGAACATCTGGAGAAGACAAAAGATGAAACACATCCAGCATTAAGATGATTTTAACTCAAACACATCGAGTCTATAATCCATAATAACACTTCCTCCAGTGAAAAAGTGTTCTGGTCTGAATCAGGAGAGAAATCTGCACAGATCAAGCAGCGTTTAAACAGATCTGTGAGAGACAACAGCAGATGCTCTTTTTCACTGGAGGAAGTGTTATTATGGATTATAGACTCGATGTGTTTGAGTTAAAAACGTCTTAATGCTGGATGTGTTTCATCTTTTGTCTTCTCCAGATGTTCACTGATGGACTGGAGTGCTGTGGATTATTGTGATGTTTATATCAGACTCTCATTCTGACGGCACCCATTCACTGATGCAGTGCTACATTTCTCCAAACCTGATGAAGAAATTCAACACGTTTTCATCTTCAAGTGAACTGTTCCTTCACCAGCTGCTGGTTCATTTGTAATATTTAATAAAAGCTGATGTCTTGTGTTGTTTAGATGTAGTTTTTAATGCAGGATTCATTACAGTTCACGCCTTAATTCCATAAATCATCATCAGCTCAATAGACCTTCTGATCTGATGTGACTCTGTTCTGCTCATGACGAACAGTTTTTCTGCTCTTTGTGTTTTTTAACACGCACTGAAGTCATAAAGCCTCTCGTGTCTCTGTGTGTGTGTGTGTGTGTGTGTGTTCAGTGGGAAGGTAAAGTGCAGCAGGGGGAAAGAGATTTTGAGCAGATCTCGAGAAACATCCGGCGAGAGGTCGGTCAGTTCGAGGTGAGAAGTGTGTCTTTGCTCTCGCTGTTAAACCAAGCGTTGGATTCTCTGTCCTAAGCGTCTCTTTCTCTTCACAGAAAGAGCGAGTGAAGGATTTCAGAGTCGTCATCATTAAATATCTGGAGTCCCTCGTTCACTCACAGCAGCAGGTATGTGTTGAACCATCATGACTGACTGATTAACTCCAGATCAGCACTTGTGAAAGCTCTTCTCTTGTGTGTTTTCTGTTTTTCAGCTAATAAAATACTGGGAGGCGTTCTTACCTGAAGCCAAAGCGATCGCGTGATTCAACACACCACCGTCTTTCTTTATTCCACAGCATGATCATGCAAGAAGCTGCTCAGACTCAATGAAACCTAATGATAGCACTACATTAATAAACCCAGAATCTGAATCGCTTTGTACCTGTTTGGTGTCTGAAGATCAGCATTGTGTTTCTTCACTCTGATGAAGATCCAGCGATCGGCTCTTTGTGATTCTCAGCTCGTTCGTCTCCTATTGAATGTCATATTAGGCAATGATCCGACAGGGGAAGGCCTTCTGTTCTCATATGTACAGAATGAAGCATTAATCTTTAATAATCAGTATTTAAGAGCATCAGTAATCGACGAGGCGTCTGGTAGCTCGTGCACGATGGATGAATATACATATGTATATTTTTTGGTTTTGCTTTGTAGCCTGAAATTTTGGAACGTTTCAGTTGATTCATTGTCCTAACAGATTTTTTTAATCACGAGTATTTTTTACTCTACATTCCTATATCTGAAGCTTAATAAAGGAGTGAATGCGTATCAGAACTTGACTTCATGTTTTTGGCTTCGGTTTAAAGTGGTTTCTGCACGCTACAAAAAAACAACAGCTTTGGCTCAACAAAAAACTATTAATGCAACAGTTTGCATCAGTCTTTTGGAGTTATGATGATTTTTAATAAAATTATGTTCAGCCAGCAAACTACACTGTGTTAGAGGAATTTAATATTTTGTTGCATAAACACAAATGTTAATAAAAAAAAAAAATTTTTTTTTTTAAACCTTATCGAATGGTGAACATGGAATGAATTAGTCTGATCTATTTCTATAATAGCACAGTATTTTAAATAAATTATTTGCATAAATTAAGCTCATATTTCTAACGCTGTACATATATACATAGTCTTCAACAGTGTTGTGTGTAATGCCTTTCCAAGGAATTAAGTTCACATCAAGGTACTTATGAAATAAGCATGTTGCATTTATCATTATTGTCATGTATGCATTAAATACTGTATATGCTATAGAACAATTATGCATAAAAGAATACTGGATTTAGCATCAAAATTAAAATGCATGTTTTTAATGTAAACTTAAATACTTTAGGAATAACTTCTTGTCTATCCTGTATGATTTGGAAAGTAATTAATAATAAGTAATGCAATTCTTATAATGAGTACTTATAATGAAGATGTAACGATAACCACAAAAATTTAAACATTTAAACAAAAAAATATATTTTTAAATTTCCAACTTTTCAGCATTAAAAAAAATAAAAGGTGTCTCCATTTATTAAATAATTAGAAAAAAGTTTATTCTCCTTATCCACTCATAAGCAAAGCATGCCTTTACTTATTATTAACGTATTTTAAATTTAAAATCTATTTCAATTGCACACAATATTAAGTTGATGTAATGATCAGCATTATGATGTCAACAGAACTCAAAATAATGCTTAAACTAAATTAGATCTTTTTTTAACTTTCAAACATGCATTATTTTTTAAGCTTGGTAAATGATCCCCTGAACTTCTTTCTAGAGTGGATATGATACATGTTTTTCTAGTTCTGTTCTAATATGTCCGTGAAAACAAACAGTTGAAGTAGACTCTCTGTGGCTCTAACTGAACATGCATCTGCCTCTAAAGAGCTTTTTTCTGAAGAAAAGTTCACTGAGTTAGTAGTTTTTCAGAAAGAGAGTGAGCAGAAGAGCAGCTGATCGTTTGTCACATCGCTGCTTAAACTCTCTTAAACAGAGAAATCAAAGAAAGCGTGTTCTTGACAGGCCCCGGCGAGCATCTCAGGGCTCTGCATACACGTCAGAAAGCCCAGGCCCGTCCTCGCCTCTGTCCCGTCGTATTGGCAAGCTGTCACATTAGGAGCTGCTTCATGATGAAGGCTGTCGTGTGCGTCTGTAGATCTGCAGAAGTGCCTCTGATGGCGTTTCTCATCTGAATGGCTGATGCTTGACCTGCAGGTGTTTCTAACACTGTGTCTGTCTGTCTGTGGCTGATTCCTTAACAATCAAACAATGCTGTGCGTGAAGAAAATGAGTCCTAGTTTTAGAATTATTAAGAAGTGTTGCACTGTGACATGCTGTTATTATACATTAAGCACAGTAAATTCACATTTTCATATAATCCTGGAGGCGAGATGAAGGTAAATTTGTGTATATTATGATACTGTGGTGTTCTTCTTGTTAGATACAGATTATTGTGATTTTTCATCATCATTTCTGTAATGTTTTGCAGTCAAATTACTGTATGGGTGTTTGTGGGAGGGGGGGCATTAAAAATATACCAAAAATGGCTAAAATATAAGTTATGTTTGCTAAAATATGGGTTACACTTTACAATAAGGTTTATTAGGTAACATTAGTTGAACTAAGCATATGAACAATACTGCTCCAGCATTTATTAATCTGTGTTTATGTCAATATTTCAATATTTACTAATGCATTATTAAAATTAGAAGTTGTGTTTGTTTACATTAAATAACATTAACATGAACTAACAATAAAAAACTGTACTTTTATTATTAACATTGACAAATAATAAATACTGTATTGTTCATTGTTCGTTAGTTAAATAATTGTGATTGTTACACAAAGACATTCATGCACGTGATTGCACAACAGAAATTATTTTAGCTCTAAATTTCTCTCTTTTTTTTGGGTCGTTTGACCATTTGTGTGAATCATACAGTAACTCTGAGGCGATTGATTTATTCAATAAATTTTTATAGATTATTATTATTCACTGTAATTATAATGCTTCACTGAAAACCGTCCATTCAAATCACCCGAACATCTTAATTTGCATATAGCGGAAAATGCCGCGAAATTTGAACTGGGCTCAAATTTGATTGGCTCTTGCTCCTGACTTTTTTAAATTAAGGCGGGAAGCGTTCGAGTAAACAACGGAGTTCTCGCCTCGAGGCGCACAGAAGAAGATTGTGAGAAATGTTTCCGTGTTTTAGTATTTCACAGTCGTGAGGGTGAGTAAATAACGACAGAAACATGGTTTATTTGATGAACTGTTGCTTTAAAAAGAGTCAGTCTCACATCAACTACTCTTAGCGAACTTTAATGATTCTTTCACAAAGCTATTTCGCATTTTTATGGTGCTCTTTGATTTCTCCTTTAGTGTTCCACAGAAGACAGAACTTATATAATATTGGTTTGGATTGACATGAAGTGAGTATAGGCTAAATGATGACAGAATGATCAAATTTACTCAATTATTCCAGTCTTTGCAGTTTGGTACAGTTAGCCAAACTGCTTGAAATAAACGGTTTCATACAGTACATTTAATAATTACTGCTAAATATAAAATCAAATTCACACTCAAACATCAATACACTGTACGTGTCAGGCGTGTTTGTTAGATATTTCTGTATTCTGATAAACGGGTTCAAGTGTTTCACATATGCATCTGAATTGGAAAAAAACCCTGTAAATTCAGTCAGACTTGTAGCCAAAACACATTTAGTGAATATACTTTTTAAAAACGCACACACCTAGCCTATAACACAACTGATAAAACGTTGTCTGGCTTTATTTATCGTATCTCCAAACAGCAGTGTTATGTTGTGTTATGGTCAGAATACAGTGACCTTACTTGATCAAATGCACCGCAGGGCTTCAGATAAGAGGAGCAATATAAGAGCCGATGAAGAGAGCGGCCTGTAATTATTTGTGTCCTGTCAGGAGAAGGGCCTCTGGACCCCTGCGATTCAAATCTGGAGCTCGGAGGAACCAGAACGAGACAAATATCAGACGGCTCTGGCGACACTGCTGAAATTGCATCAGTTTGTCATGAACACAGCTGCCAGCCGCACAAACTATATCATCTGCTTGCTAATGCAAAGCTTCAGTTCTCTGTGCGTGAAGCATCTCTTCGGTCTCGTAGTACTGTAATAACTGCAAATGAAATATATCCCTTTTATATTTCCTCTCTGTTTATTTCCACTGTTACAGATATAATGCACAAGCTTTTAACTTTCAGTGATTTCATATTAATTAACTGTGAGCGTGATCACATTACTTCAGTTAAAATTCTTTTTTTTTCTTTCGTTTCTCTTTGATGAATCGCTCTGCACACATGTTTCCTGATTTGGCAAATTTGAAGTTCACCATCGTGTTGGCAAGCGGCGCGATAAGGCCACTGTTAATTCATTTCTCTTATCTGTTTGTGATGTTATTTATAATCCAATGCCTGCTCATTTTCAGCGAGCAGGAGTTCGTTTGGCTCTCGTGAGGGTCGGAGCAGATGAAACTCCAGTGTTTATCAGATGCATTCGATGCGAATAAACACAGGTGAGTGTATAGTGCATTGAAAATGAGAGGTCATGGCTGAACTGAACTTGTACAAATCAAGTCAAGTCACATTTATTTCTATAGTGCTTTGTACAATGCAGATTGTTTCAAAGCAGCTTCACATTAATAAACGGGAAAATAACAGAATCAGTGACGCTAACTTATTTCAATATGAAACAAGTTCAAATTCTAAATTCTGCATTAGTTCCAGCACTGTTTTTTTTCCATAAAATTTTCCCCGTGGGAAGTATTGGTTGAAGCATTAAAAGCCATGAACCAAACCAACCTGGCCAGCTATGAGGAGAATCACAACATTACAAACTTTGATTTAAAGCAAAAAAGGTTTTGAAAATCAGATAAAAACAAAAGTGCAAAAAATTTGCAGCTTTAATGAGGGAAAGAACTACAATCCCATGAAGCATTGCAAATGACCACTGCTGCTTTTCAGTCGTTTTTGACAATTATTATTATTATAATTTTTTTTTAACAAACCTTGATTCAAAAAGTGTGAACAAAATGCTCACGCATGCGGTTTTAAAAATCACCAAACTGGAAACAAATGGGAAGCAAATAATCTATTGGAAATGTTTTTGTAACATCAACTTCAAATTAGGAACACAACTTGTTTAAGTTTTCTCACAGTTTTAGAAAATAATGTTTTGTATATATTATATAAACACATAAATATAAAACTATATATATGTTTAAATATTTTGAATGTAGGGAGGCCAACTCACTTTCAGTGGAATTTGCAGTAAAGCATCATGGGAAATGTAGATTTTCACCGAAAAATTCCACTGCTAATGTCTGCAAAGGGTTATTTATAAGATATCATTACAAATCAGTTTCCTATGGAGAAAATCAATGGAATTTTTACTTCCAGAACAAACTGTTGCATTTCATAAAGACAATAGTGTCATTATTCAGCTCACCTCAGGTCAGTGTTGATTTAGATCAGTTCAATATCTGTGTAAAGTTCATCAATTCTGAAACAAGTTCAATTCGAGCAGCTCAACTAAAGATAATATTGTGATTATTCATGTGATCAGAAGTGGAGCAGATCACCGGTTTCATGTGTTTTCTGTGTTTCCGTGCTTCTCCTGCTCTGTTAATTGTGTATTTGCATGCATTAGCGCTCTTTAATAGAAGCAGTCGTGCCCTCGCCTGATTTCAATGTTTCTTAAAAATATCGATCTCCACTAATTGACTTTCTGTCTGAGGTCTAATGATTAAACTCAAACTGCAACCTTTGCTTTGAATTCGTGAACTCCCGCGAGGCCCTTTAAGCAAATTCAAAGAATTTGAGCACGGGATGCTCATAATACGAGACGTCAGACCAGCTTTACTGGAAAGAAAGAAAAACAGCACAGTGTTTTCTGTTCACAAAAAAATCTAGTTTATTGGATCCTGCTTGATTTTATTTGACTGCCAACGTGGATGGCAAGCGCTTCAGTACATTGAGAAGTATTGACCGCTCATTTGCATACATAAATCTATTGGCGATGTGACATTCGTCAATGAATCTCCAGCCACACACAAGGCTGCTGACTCGAGCGCACTGCATTATCATTTGTGAAGAGTGTTTAATGAACTCTGACAGCCTGACGTTCATGGCATCTACATAGCTTTTCACATGCATTTCATATCTTTTGGAATGAATGCTGTTGAAGGAAGTCCAGCTGCTTTGCATTAAACATCCCTTTGCTATATTTTCACTGCTTTGATTTGGAGTTAATTTATGGACATGTGAAGCACTTTTGCTTTGATTCCACGGCTGATGAGAGATTCCTGGCAGTTTCTTTTGTTGTGTTGTGCTAAAGGTCAGAATGCAGTGGGAATTCATTTAATTGTGAGACGCGGGCCGCTGGCAGTGTCAAATGACTTTGGCCGTGAGTTCTTCCCATTTCATTAGCTGGCCGTTTTCCAATCCCTCACCCCGTAAATGCACCGTGACACACTCCGTGTTTAGTATGCAACAGATTATGAATGACCGCGGCGAGAAGTTAATAGGTGCGATGAGCGGCAGGCCTGGACCAATCAACATCTTTACCAACCAATCAGCAGGTCTTTAACGCCACAGAAATACAGCTGGCGTGATGTAATGAAGTCTGTTCTTTAAGCTATAACCTTATCTGCGCCATTGAATAGTTTTATGCTGATCAATAAACAGTTTTCTGTGGCCTTTTGCTGGTGTCACTTGTCATTGGAAAATGTAAATGTGTGTCAGAAACTAGCCTGACAGTTTCCCTTTGCTACTTTACCAACGAGGAAAAGACCCATCAGCAATAAAACAGATGATGTTATTCCAATGGCGTTGTGCCATTTAAAGTTGCATTGTTTTAACGTGCTGATGAATCCATTTACAGATGATCGTCATCACTGGAGCCTGGGTAATAAACTATTTCTGTTTGTATCAATATTTCAGCATGTGCATGCACATTTATAATACCAAAAAATGTATTGTTTGCTTGTATAAATATCTAAACATTCTTAAATAAACAAGCAAAATGACTTAAGATATAAAGAGAAAGTCAAACATTTATCAGAATTAAGTGAATTCATTCTTAAAACAACAACAACATAAAATATCTCAATGGGTTCAGAAAAATATTTCAGAAAATGTGACTTAATCTCTTAAAAGAAATCTCATTTTGCTTCTCAAGTACAAGAATGCTTAGATATTTGTACTGGCGTACAAGACATAAAAAATCATATTTTTGCAATGTAAGCTGCTTAAATTGAATTTTTCATCATCATATATCCACTTTATGTTCAAAACATAAGATATTTTTATGTAAATGTACAAGATTTCTGTTTCATTAACCCTTAGAAGAATAACATAGTAAACGTTAAAAGTAAACCAGTTTGTTTATGATTACACAAAACATATAAATAATATGATAAACACCTGTTTGCAATATTAAGCAGCATAACAGTCTGTTTTTGCACAGCTAAAAATAACTGGAAGCAAATGAAGCCAGAAGCATTATAGTAATAAATGTCTTTGGCTTTTTTCGGTAAAAATAAGGTGGATATTACAATCTCTGTTATTAGTTTTGCCTCTATTCGTTCTGGAAATTATTTTCGCGTCTTTGGATTACACAAACTATTGAGAAATATTAATAACGATTATATTCCATTGGCCATGATGCTCTGTTAACCTTTGACCTGTTCTGCAAACTCCTTTATTGACACCGCTCTGCCGTCAATGACACAAAAGTGCTCACATATGCTAAACAGACATTGATTATTAACATTAGGGAAAGTCATCATTTGAAAGTAATTCTTCACATTTGCAAGGAATGCATTATTTTATTCTGCTTCATAAGCTTTTGATGTGTTTTTTCTCTTCTCTTCTAAGCCATCAGAGACTTTCTGAGCTGTCTCTGCTCTCCCAGCACAACTTCTTCTGCTTATTAAGATTTCAAAGATACAAACCGTGGTTCAGTAATTGCTTTCTTGAATCTGCCTTTAATAATTACACGTGGCAAAGCAGCAGTGAAAACTAGAAAGGCAGAGACTAATGGAAAACTAGATTTTTTTTCACTGAATTAGAGAGCGGGACGATCCATATATTGACAATCCATCAAGATGAACGAGATCAGGAAAAGTGTTTCAGACTGTCCGAGAACAGCGAGGCAAACTGGGTGTGATGCAGTGTGGCACCGAGCGCCGGGGATGCTGGGAAAACACACACAGAGAGTGCGCGCGAGAGAGAGATAGAACGAGCATCACTGATACACACACACGAGCATCTGAGCTCTTCAGTCTGGAGACCACAGAATATCTCATTCCTGAAAATTAATGCACATCCAGTAGTAGAAATTTCAACGTTCAATCAACACAATTTTGAAGTGAACGGATGTAAAGTCACAGAAAATGAATCTACAATTACATAGACATGCACTGGTCAGTTCTGAGGTCCATATCAAGTCTCTTCTTTCAGACTAGAGGAGAGAAAACATCCAAAACACACATTTCAGTGTTTTTTTTTTTTCATTATTTACGTCTGTAGATTTCAATCTTTAAAGAGTTTTTTTTTCTCTCTTACAAAAACCAAACTTTACCGTTTTACTCCTCTCTGTATTCTGAAGGTTTGCGCTTATTTCATTCACACTGATTTATGCAACTTCTTACTCCTGAAAACACGGTGAAAATTGTGTCTTTTCACAGTATTTTCTAATTTATGGAGTGATAAAAAGAAAAGAAAAACCTTTAATATGTCATGAATATCAAACAAGAATTTATGAATCTGGCTTCATTCTGGAAATATATGCAAATAAGCACATATTTAATAAGATGATACCTCATTTGCATTTTTTATATTTCAGAAAACTTTAAATGCACCGTAATTAATTGTATGGCTATACCTGAAAAAAAGTTAAGTTTAATCATAGTAATCATAGTAAAAAAAACAACCTAAGGACTCTATTAAGCGTCTTGTTTTAAGTAATAAAATGAACATGGAATATTGATTCAAGTGAAATTATGTGCCTAAAACATACACACATATCCAAGCCATCACAATCTCATTTTCCAGAATGAAAAGTGATGAGGTTTGTCTTGTATGCTGAGGTTTCTCCTTAACTTTGGATGTTTGTTTAGTTCCTGTCAGTAAAACCCAACCCGAAGGATTCACTCATGTTTCTGTATGGATCCACGTCTATGTTGCATTTCCCTGCTTGACGCAAAGGTACAAATTACATGATTATGATGTATCATGTATTCGCGAAAGTCTCTTTGTTTGGGAGAAAAATCAATAGCAGAGCTCCTGGAGCGCCGTTACGTTTCCAGATAGGACGGCTCTAGACTTGCTGATTCTACATTTAGGATGACAGTGATTCATATGGTGCTGCTGTCTGGTTAGCTGGCTAACTTATACCTGAGGGTCTCCAGCTGACATTTCATCTACAACTTTGGGAAAGGTTAAGGGCCGCGGGGCTGCAAGCTGCAGGAAACCTTTAGCATCGGCTTATTTTTAGACTTCGGACGAAAAACTCTGCTTTGTTTGGACTCGTCTGCCTCCAGAGGGCCGATGAGTAATTTAGCAGCTCTGTTTTACAGGAGCCGTAAACAGGTAAAGTTGTTGAACCAGAGGAAGACCTGTTTCTGTTTTAAGAACAAGGCCGGGGGGAGTCAGCGGGACTCTGAAATTAATAATCTCATCTGTTTAATTCCACTTGTCATGGATTATGAGGATGAGTGTTTCACTCATCATCAGTGTGCTATGTGTTCATATTTATTGAGTGGGTAAAAGAGAAACTGAATGCTATTTCAGATGCTGTGGGGCGTTCGCTGTCCCTGCCCCCACCGCTCGACCTCTGACCTCTGAACCCCAGGACGCCCCCGCCGCATGTGTTTTGGTTGTAATTAGGGCGGATGGTACACCTGATGTTGACCTAAGTCTCTCTGGGACAATCAACGTCACGGACGGATGGACGTTGGCAAAACTCACAAATTACAGCATTCAGACACTATTTTAATATTTTATGGAGAACATGTAAGAGTTGCGTTCTTGTGCAAATCCACCGAGTCAAAGATATTATGCCAGTGTTATTTTACTGTCACTGATATACTTTTGTAGTTTCTAATAATATTTAGAATTTTATTTTTAATATTTCCTGTTTTAACATTAATTTGAGTTAGTTTTAATAATTTTGTTGTAATTTTTATTGATTTTTCTACAAAAATATTTTTATAGTTTTAAGTTATCTTTTTATTTTTATTTTAGATTTAGACATTTTCATCCTTAAACTAAACAAAAATGACACTTTCAGTCGGTTACTCTTGACGTGACATTGGTGGTCGACGAATTGGGAATCTCACTAGAGAGACCAATCTACTTAGAGTCTAAACTAAACGAGCCAATGCACTATAAATAGGCAGCAGAACACTGCATACTGGCATGAGGAGCTTACCAGGTCGTGCATGGCTCCTTTTACTGCCAGAAACTAGCCTGGTAATTCCTCCTTCCTCACCACCCTCGATGGTGGAGCAGCTGAAGGGTATACGGAGATCCCGCTTGTACGGTATCTGGAAGCCTGGCTAGCATTGTCAAGCCTGTTTTGCTGGCTCCTGACCATCAGAATTGGATATGTTATTCAGTTCATGCAGCATCCCCCCAAGTTTAACGGCATCCATTTCACATCAGTGAAGGCATCCGATGCTCATGTGTTGTGTGCTGGCAATGCCTCCACCACCGGCTGGGGCACCACATACAATTGCCAAGCAGTCTCGGGGGTGTGGATGGGTGCCCAACTGCAGTGGCATATCAATTGCCTGGAATTGTTAGCAGTGCTCTTTGTCTTGAACTGTCTGGACCTGCACAACTGTGTAGCCGACGAGCTGTCATAAGCTGGGCACCCCAGAGATTGGAAAGTGAAAGTGACATGACATACAGCCAAGTTTGGTGACCCATACTCGGAATTCATGCTCTGCATTTAACCCATCCAAAGTGCACACACACAGCAGTGAACACAGACACCCCATGAAACACACCCGGAGCAGTAGGCAGCCATTTATGCTTCGGTGCCCGGGGAGCAGTTGGGGGTTCGATGCCTTGCTCAAGGACACCTCAGTCTCGGTGGTATTGAAGGTGGAGAGAGCACTGCACATTCACTCCCCACCTACAATCCCTGCTGGCCCGAGACTCGAACTCGCAACCTTTGGATTATGTGTTCAAATCTCTTACCATTAGGCCAAGACTTTAACCAGTAGGAGAGTCCATCCCCTTATGTTCCAGCTGATTTGGAGACGTTTCGGAGTCACTCAGGTAGACCTGTTTGCCTCTCCAGAAAACTCTCACTGCCAGCTGTTCCCCCTGACCGAGAAAACACTTGGCACGGACGCACTGCCACACAGCTGGCCTTGGGGCCTAACCAAATATGCATTTCCCAACGATTCATACCTAGAGTTCAAGCCGGCTGGCTCCCAGGTAATCCTTAAGCCCCAGGCCAAGCTATGTGCCCAAGGTTCCTACTACTCCCTTCAGGGATCAGGTGGAGAACCTGCAAGTGCTGTCCCCGGAGGAGGCAGACCCAGCCCTTGCTTTGCTTTCCCGTCCACGCTTTAAGATTGTTTGTAGGCTGAACACAAAGCTTCAGGACCTCAGAACAGCTCTTTATTTGTTATGGAAGTTGGCAGAAGTGAAATGCTGTCCAAGCAGAGGATGGCCTACTGGCTTATCAAGCACATAGTGTGCCTTGCCCATTCAGGTTGAGAGCTCACTTTACTAGAAGCGTTGCATCCTCGTAGGCACTGGCTCATGGTGCCTAGCTGACTGACATTTATAGAGCTGTGGGCTGGACGACCCCCAACATGTTCCCTAGAATCTATAGCCTTTGTGTTGAACCAGTATCCTCCTGTGTTCTCAACTCGAAGTGCGTGTGTCGTTTTGCTAAAACCACTCCTGAGAGCCCATACTGCAGACCCTGTCGAGCTCCTTCATCCCCTCGTCAGCCAGACATGGGGATTGGCTTGTGTAGTTTACATTCGAAGTAGATTGGTCTCTCCAAGCGAGATTCCAAATTCGATGGTCACCGACATGACGTCTCCGTTCCCTCCTTCAGGGAACGTCTTGGTTATGTATGTAACCCTCATTCCCTATAGGAGTGAACGGAGATGTTACGAATGGGATCTCGCCCAAGAGCCCAATCACCTTCGAGTGGTACAAAACGAGCCAAGGGTACACAAAGTACATTGTTCTGTGGGATTTGCATCGCGAGCTCCGCCCCGCAGAGTGGGTATATAAGGAGCAACACGAGCAACTTGCATTCAAGTCTTCGCTGAGGAGCCGAGCCAGTGACCCGGCCGTTCAGCGGAACAGCAATGTGGCCAAGGGGACGTAACGTCTCCGTTCCCTCCTTCAGGGAACGAGGGTTACATACGTAACCAAAACGTTCCCTTTCAGTTGCGAATGGGGTCCCTTACAAAACGCCACATGGTTGTCTTCCAGCGACCCGTGTGAGTGATAGCACCCTGTCGTGAGGCCAGCACGAGTGAGGGCCCATAACTTACACAGAATACACTGAATAGCATATTCCAGCTGGAAGTATGCTAGCAGGCTGCCAGCCTGTGGGAGGACTTACAGAAGGCAAGTATCCACCCAGGTGGTGATACATAAGAACTCTGAGGTACCCAGCCCGCAGGGTGGAAGTTTCAACGACAGAGCTGGCAAGGGGCTTACCAAGGGAAAGACACATGCTGCGGAGAGACTTACTGTGGACATACACACGTGAGATTGCCCAGAAAGGGGAATCACAACACATGGAGGCACCTAGTCCCACACAGGGCTGACCAAAGGGCATGTACACAAGTGTTGGACATTAACAGTGCTGGAGGAACCCAGGGTTCTGACTGCAAGAACTCACCTGAGGGGAATAACGCACGCATCCAGTCCGCAGAGTGGAATGGCGCAGCAAGCAGATTGACACCGAGCAGGTCCTTACTGGCCCGAAGGGGGCGAGTACCCGGGAGGACACAGGCTCTACACGGAGATTATAAAATCTCGCGAATGTGTTAGGTGTTGCCCATCCCGCAGCTCTACAGATGTCTGTTAGCGAGGCGCCATGCGCCAGCACCCAGGAAGAAGCTACACTCCTAGTTGAGTGAGCTCTCACCCCTAGGGGGCATGGCAGGTCTTGAGCCTGATAAGCCAGGACAATAGCATCCACTATCCAGTGGGATAACCTCTGCTTGGAGACAGCCTTTCCCTTCTGCTGGCCTCCGTAACAGACAAAGAGCTGGTCTGAGGTCCTAAGGCACTGAGTTCTGTCCACGTAGGTGCGGAGCGCACGTACTGGACAGAGCAGCGCCAGGGCTGGGTTTGCCTCCTCCAGGGGCAGCGCTTGCAAGTTTACCACCTGATCCCTAAAAGGAGTGGTGGGAACTTTGGGCACGTACCCAGGCCGGGGTCTCAAGATAATGTGAGAGTTAGCCGGCCTGAATTCCAGGCATGCTTCGTCAACTGAAAATGCCTGCAGGTCTCCGTCCCTCTTTACCGAAGCCAAAGCTGTCAGGAGCGCAGTTTTCAAAGATAAAAACTTTAGCTCAACTGAGAGCAAAGGTTCGAAGGGAGCCCTCTGCAGTGCTGATAGAACCACTGCGAGGTCCCAAGAGGGGACTTGCTGAGGGCGAGGCGGATTGAGCCTCTTTGCTCCTCTCAGGATCCTGATGATCAGATCATGCCTCCCCAGAGACTTACCTTCAACAGGGTCATGGTGAGCCGAAATGGCGGCCACATAGACCTTGAGGGTGGAAGGAGACAGCCTGCGTTCCAACCCCTCCTGAAGAAAGGAAAGCACTGACCCAATCGGACATTTCCAGGGGTCCTCACGCCGTGAAGAACACCAAGTGACGAAGAGGTTCCACTTCAAAGCATAGGCGTGTCTGGTGGACATGGCTCTAGCTGAAGTGATTGTAGCTACCACCTGTTGTGGCAAGGTACCTAAACCTTCCATGAACCGTCCAGGACCCACACATGTAGGTTCCACAGTTCGGGACGTGGGTGCCAGAGGGTGCCCCGTCTCTGAGAAAGAAGGTCGTTCCTCAGAGGAATTGGCCAGGGAGGGGCTGTCGCGAGGAGTACAAATTCAGGGAACCAGGTCCGGCCGGGCCAAAAAGGCGCAACCATGAGGACCTGCTCCTCGTCCTCCCTGATCTTGCACAACGTCTGTGCAAGAAGGCACACTGGGGGAAACGCATACTTGCGCAGGCCCAGTGGCCAGCTGTGTGCCAGGGCGTCCGTGCCGAGAGTGCCCTCGGTCAGGGAGAAAAACAACTGGCAGTGGGAATTTTCTGGTGAGGCAAAGAGGTCTACCTGAGCGTCCCCGAATTGTTCCCAAATCGGCTGAACCAACTGGGGGTGCAGTCTCCATTCCCCGGGGACGAGACTGCTGCCGTGAGAGCTCATCGGCTGCACGATTGAGCCTGCCCGGAATGTGAATGGCAGAAGCGACCTCAGATGCTTGTGTCTCCACAAGAAGAGATGGCGAGCGAGTTGCGACATGCGGCAGAAGCGTAGACCACCCTGACGGTTGATGTACGCTTCGGTCGCAGTGTTGTCCGTACGGACCAGAATGTGCTTGTCCTTCAGCAGGGCCCTGAAGCGGTGCAGAGCAAGCCGTACTGCTAGCAACTCGAGGCAATTGACATGCCACTGAAGTCGGGGTCCTGTCCAGGAGCCCAGCGCAGCATGCCCATTGCACATGACAGCCCAGCCCGTGGCAGAGGCATCTGTTGACACAACAACATGTCTGGACACCGGTTCTAGTGGCACGCCGGCCGGTAGAAACGAGGGGTCCAACCATGGGGTGAAGTATCAGCGGCAGGCCGGAGTGATGGTCACTCGGAGCGTGCCCTGTTGCCATGCCCATCTCGGGACTCGGTCGGGAAGCCAGTGGTGAAGCAGTCTCTTATGGAGTAGCCCGAGCGGTATGACCGCCGCCACGGACGGCATATGCCCCAGAAGCCTCTGAAACAGTTTCAGTGGAACCGCTCTCTTGCCCTCGAATTGTCTCAGGCAATTCAGCAGTGACTGCGTGCGCTCGTTCGTAAGCCGCGTGAACATGGCGACCGAGTCTATTTCCGTACCGAGAAAAGAGATCCTCTGCAAAGGGGAGAGCTTGCTCTTTTCCCAGTTGACCTGAAGACCCAGTCGGGCAAGGTGTCTGAGCACCAGATCCGAAAGTACGCGTCCTTCAGGTCGAACGCTGCAAACCAATCCATCGGACGAATGGACGAAAATGCGCTTGGGCGTTAGCATCTTGAACAGGAGTCTGTGCAGAGCTCGGTTCAAGGCTCGCAAGTCCAGGATTGGCCGTAACCCACCTGTCTTCTTGGGTACTATGAAGTAAGGGCTGTAAAGGCCGGACTTCATGTCGGCTGGAGGGACCGGCTCTATCACGCCCTTTGCCAGCAGGGTCGCGACCCCCGCGCGCATGACAGGGGTATCTTTGCCCACCATTGTCGCATGGACACCCCAAAACCTGGGGGGACGCCGGGCGAACTGAATAGCGTAGCCGAGCCTGAGCGTCCGGATGAGCCAGCGGGAAGGCCTGGGGAGCTCTAGCCAGGCTCCCAGGAACCGAACCAGCGGGGTCAAGGGGACTACAGGGGTACCCACAGTGGGGCAGCGTGGTGGAGCAGACAGCCACGGCATGGGAGGCATAGCGTCCCTTAGCGGGGGCGGAGTGCGGGCACTCGTCTGACTCCAAGTAGCAAAGAGGGCATGAGAAGGCGAAGCATTCTTGAGCCGGCTTTGGATGGAAACTGGCAAGGGGAGAGGAGAACGAGAGCGGCGAGGAAGCACTCTTGGGACCCGGAGGTAGAGGAAACAGCTCTTTTAGTGAAGGTTTGGGTACCACCGGCAGCAGGGCCAGTGGTGGAACAAAAAGAAAAAGAGAACAAAGGATTCTCCCCCGGCCCTCCTCCGGGGGAAGCAGTGGTCCTGCTACCATCTCCTGATGAGCTGACGTCTCCAACTCTGGGTCACCCGTCTCAGGAACGCCGCTTGGCCTGGCGTTTCGGTTGTGCCGCCCTTCTGTGGCCCTTCAGGGTGAAGGCTGCTGCTGTGGCCGAGCGGGAGTGGAGGAGGCCGCAGGGGGGCCCCCTCGGCGACGAGCAGGCTGAGGCGGCGGGGTGGAGGCAGCAGTGGGCCGCTGGGGCAGGATGTGTCTGATGGCCTCAGACTGCTTCTGGGCGGCAGAGAACTGCTGGGCAAAGCTCTCTACCGCGTTGCTGAAGAGGCCATCCTGGGAGACCGGGGAGTTGAGGAGCTGAGCCCGATCAGACTCCCTCATGTCTGCCAGGTTCAGCGCTAGGTGGCGCTCCTGGACCACCAAAGTGGACATCACCTGACCCAAAGAGCGCGCAGTGACCTTCGTCGCCCGGAGAGCGAGGTCGGTAGCAGTGCGTGCCTCTTGCAAAACCCCTGGGTCAGCACTGCCCTCGTGCAGCTGCCGGAGCAGCTTGGCCTGATAGACCTGAAGTGAGGCCATGGCATGCAGGGCAGAAGCAGCCTGGCCCGCAGCTCTGTAAGCCTTGGCCACAAGCGTGGATGAGAACTTACAGGCCTTGGAGGGCAGCTTGGGACCGCCACGCCAAGCGGAGGAAAAAGTGCAGGAAAGCCGTCACACCAACACAAGTGACTCTTGTTGTAGAACTCCGGTGAAAGCAGCACACGATGTGCTCGGCTCCGAAGCGTTTGCGATACTCACAATTTTGAGAAATTCTGAATTTATATCTCGCAATTCTCTTTAAATAAATAAAAAAGGTAATTGCAACTTTTCATCACACAATTATCACTTTTAATCATGTGATTGACCCTTCGCCGGGAGTTTGATTTAAAGGAGATCTGACCAATCATAACACTGAACTATAATTATTGTCAGAATTTCTTACAAAATGACAACGTTTGAAAGCTGAGACTTTGTTTCATAGTAAAAGTAACACTGTCTGTGTAGTCAGTTTCGTGATGTGTTTTTCACCGTGTAAGAACATGATGTGTGGAGAGAGCGGTGTGGCTTGTCGGAGATAGCAACAGTAACTAAGCTGAGGCATGGTCTTTGTTAAGGGCCAGTTATTATTTGCAAAGAGTTATCCCTTGGTGGACACAAGCTTCCATACAAAACACCCATTTTCATGTGTTTACGCAGCAGTGAAGGACCGCCTACTCACCTGTCAATCAATCACTGTGCTACAAGTGTTAAATGCTTTACCAGTTACATGCAACTTTAATCTGATTCACAACATCATGCATCTTTTGATTCTTTTGGGCTGTTTAAAGAGTCCACAGCAGGCAGTAGCTAGTGAGAGATGTTCTGTATGTGCTGTAGCTTGAGGTCAGAGGTCAGAACTCCTGCCTTTATCCAGTCAAAATAAAAAAGCATTTTGTAAATGCAAGTGAGTGAAGTGACATTCAGCCAAGTATGGTGACCCATACTCGGAATTTGTGTTCTGCATTTAACCCATCCGAAGTGCACACACACAGAGCAGTGCACACACACACACACACACTGTGAGCACACACCTGGAGCAGTGGGCAGCCATTTATGCTGCGGCGCCCGGGGAGCAGTTGGGGGTTCGATGCCTTGCTCAAGGATACCTAAGTCGTGGTATTGAAGGTGGAGAGAGAACTGTACATGCACTGTATGTAACTGAGAGTGTAAATACGTAATGAGGAGTGTGCGAGACACGAGGGCTCGTTCATCACGGCTAAAGGGTCACCCTCGCTGTATTTATCTCGTAAGCAGCTTCAGCTCGTCTTCAGTTTGTCTTCATTCAGCTACAGCTGTTCTTAACACTTCCTGTCTAGAGCGTGAGAGCACAGGAAGTTCTCTTTTTGAATTTTTTTTTTTTTTGCAGAATTTTCAATTATTCAAGTTTTACTCTAATCAAAAAAAAAAAAAAAAGAAACAAACAGCTATTTAATAATTTAATTAAGAACTGATTTGTTCACAATGCCAGAAACGTTACTTGTTCAAACCATCAGTTTATTAGATATATCAGTTTTCTTTTTCTTTTCTTCTTTACAGATTATATTTTGTTTTCTACTTTATTTAGATTTTTAATATATTAATTACTTGTTTACACAGTTTTACTCTAATAAAAAAGATAAACACACCTATAATTTTAATTTGTGTTTTTTTTTTTTTGCATTTTGCATTCAAATTATGTTTCTCTGTTTTCTACTTTTTCATATGATTTTTTCCAGATAATTGATCAATCATTATTTTTCCACACAGATGTGATGGTGGTGTTTGTATTTGTTTTACAGTGAATAACATCAGCTGTATGTGAAGACTGAGGTGAGCCTTCCTCTAGTTTTTCTTCTTCATTAAGTGCGCTCTGAGGAGTGTTAAATAATATTAATGACCGGGCGAGTCGTTACTTACCTGGCTTTGTGCCGGCTCAAGTGATTTTATCGATCAGTGCCGGGATGTGGCACAGAACAGCAGATTATTCTGCCTCTGATATTATCAGCATCTTAAATAAGTTGATTAGCACAAGCGCTATCTTTAACTAGATCTCGATGGTGATGTTGATTGGGTGGAGCAGGGCGCAATCCATCTTTTTGATCTGCTAATAACTGGAATCCATCATTGCTCACCGCTCTCCTCGTCCTCTCTCCCGAGTCCACAGGTTTTTAGGAGACCGACCCAGGAATGTAGGACAGCGGGAAGCGCTCTGTTATCTGTCAGCAGAGGTTTGGAGCGATCATACAGCACACATCTCTACACGCGTGTGAGAATCATGTGTCAGCTGAGCTTCTGTTATGGCCAATAAATGACTTTATGATTCATGATAGTCTTAGCCTTATGAACACATCATTATAAATCACAAATCTCTAAATTAATATTTTGTATTTTGATTAGAGTAAAAATGTGTGTAAAATGAATTGTTTTGAAAAGGTAGAAAATAATCTTATAAATGAAAAAAAATAGAGAATAGAAGAAGATATGATTAATAATCTGAAAAAAAATGTATAGAACTGAGTATGTAATAAACTGATGGTTTTGAACACAGCAGTTCTTTAAAGGATAGATTATATCAATTCTGTAAATTACTGATTTGTATTTTTATTAAAGTGAAACTTAGTAAAAAAAAAATAATCTGAAAAATAAAGTTGAAAACAAAACAAATATCTGGGGAAAAAAAAGGAAAATAGAAAAAAAAGATAAATACAAAGAAAATCTGGGAGAAAATAATCTGAAAAAGGATAAACTACGATTTGAACAACTAATAATGTTCTTGTATTATGAAAACATCAACTTTGAAATGTATTAATCTGAACAAGTAGAAAACCGAGAGAGAGAGAAAAAAAGATTTTTAATAAAATGGTAAATAGAAAAATTATATATAAAAAGAAAAACTGGAAAAAATAGTATAAAAGTATAAAAGAAAACTGAGTATCTAATAAACTTATGATTTGAACAATTCAATTATAATTTAATTCATAAAAAAATACAATTATAGATCATTACAGTGCTATCATAAATCTCTAAATGAATAGTTGTTAGATTTTTTTTATGTTAAACGAATTAAAGGGTATTCCTTTTGAAAGTCTGTCATACTGTTTATATGAAAAACCCTTCTTGATTATAATGATGTGGATGTTACCTTAGTTAGAGACCAGTAAAGAGTGATTAAACATTCACAAATCGACAGTTCACATGTGTCTAACTGAAAGTCATAATGTAGGACAGATTATGAAAATTATCATTTATGAAATGGCATGAAAGTTCAGATGCACACCTCAAAGGTCATGTACATTTTTGAGAAGTATTATAAACTGGATAGTTCTGGTTCTTGATTCTGATTGGTCGAGCCATGTTTGAAGCTGCTACAAAGTAACATACACCTTTGTTTACGTTTGTGTGTTGCTCGGCAACCACTTTGTAGCAACCACAACTGATTCTGAGGCGCTACATTGTTTGGTGGAAGAATACTGTTTTTATTAATATCATTATTTGCTCTGTTTTATTGTGTGAAACCGAGAAAACCTGAGGAG
Organism: Carassius carassius; assembly: GCF_963082965.1. Lineage (NCBI taxonomy): Eukaryota > Metazoa > Chordata > Actinopteri > Cypriniformes > Cyprinidae > Carassius > Carassius carassius. Next base: position 32,291,628 of record NC_081778.1, read on the forward strand.
AGAGAGGAACATAATAGCATAACAATAATAATAATACAACTCTACATAGCTCTATAGTGACATTAAACGTTGCATGTCAAAGCACTTTTACAGTAATATAGCAAACAAAAAATGCATTCATCAAAATTGCACAATACAAATTATAGGATGATGTAAACTGATATGAGCGTTCTGATATAATGCATGTATTATAATTATGTATAAATAACTTACAACTAAAGAGCTCAATTATAACGTACAGAAAAATTTATATTTTGAGATTTACTCAATAATAATTTTAACAGTGTTACTGAAATATTAGTGTTTTTAACATTAAGTAAATGTAGTCAAAATGCAAAAATATGAGAAATAAGCACATGCAATTAATTATTCAACGTCAGTTGATATATATTTAATACTAGCTTAATAAAGAAAAGTTTTTCCTGGAGTCATTTTTGAATTATTATAATTTTTTTATCAAACATAAAATTGAAAGATTATATATAATTGTTATTATTGCTATTGTTATTTTAAGTATATATGCATATTTTTGTATGTTGATTTTTCTTAAACAAAATGGTTAAAGCATTGTAAACAATGTATTGAAATAATATTATTATAATCATAATTGTTTTGTTAAAGTTAAAAACTTTAAAAAAGAATTTGCTGCTGCTATGGCATTAAATCCTAAATAAATATTTAAAAATAGATCACTAATTAATAAATATCGACTGAAGCTGATACATAAAGTAGCCACAGCTATTTGAGATTCTTACTGATTCATTTCGTTCACAAACACGAGTGTTAAACGCACTGAACGCTGCTGTGAACGCAGTTAAACTGATCGGATTCTCTCCGCTCCCAGCGTTATTGATATTGTTGGATGTTTTTTCCAGGCTGGCAGAAGCTTTTTCTGCTTAGCCAACTGTGAACAGAACGCTCGGTCTTAATTTGAGTAAACACTTTGTTAGGAACAGCAATTAATACACTTTCTCTGGCCATTTTTAATGGCTCGCAGCAATTAATACATTGGATCTTGTTAATTATTCTGCTGTTTCTGGTCATCGGTGATGGTTGCAGCGGAGATGTTGTTCGGGGAGGAGGGCGAGAGCGCTGTCATGGCCTGAAAGCTCAGCACACTTGAAGCTGGAATCCATTTATTCCCCAGGCCGGGCCTAATTACCCCTCGCTGCCACAGGTACAGAGCGCCTTCATCCCGGCCCGAGCCCGTCTGCACCCAACCAATAGGAAAAGATTAATTGTTTGCTTTCTTTTGTATCTCTAGAGACACGGGTCGCTTAATAAAGAAAAATAATTCTCTCTCGCACACCATTGGGCTTATTTCCCCAAAATGTGTGTGGACAGGAGCGCGGGAGGCTTTTGTTCTCGTTAGCCATTACATTCGGAGAGGCAGAAATACGGGAATGAAGGAAAACTGATGAGCGTCCAAGCGCTGTTTGGCACGAGTTACATCATCATTTGTACTGCTGTTTCCTTTTAATTCCTCATTATGGAAGTGAAAATAGGCCTCCTTCATGCTGTTCTTCATCAGATGAATAATAACACAAGAATAGAAGTGCAATTAGAGATCTGTGATACTGTAATTGAGCACCGCAGCGTTTGCTGAGTGAACACATCACAGCCAGAAACGCAGTAATGGCAAATGGTCAATAAATGCATGCAGAAATGCAAATTGCTCTGTAAGGTGTCAGATAAGTGACCTTTCGTGGAGAAAGACTCGGCCGAAATGATTCACCCACACCCCATTCATCACCAGAGCGGCGTCTGAAGAATTAAAGAAATGAAGCTCCTTGTTTCACTTGTTTTTCATTACAGTTTTTCATCTAGTTAATTACATGATGTAATTAATATAGTTAATCGCAAATTAATTGCACATCAATTTTGGTTAAGAAATCACCCCCAAAAGATCACAGAAAGTCGTTATCGGGTTAGATGAGAAAAGCATTGAATAAACACACAAAAATAAATATTTAGATTCGACATTGCACAAATAGTATTTATATGAAATGATACTCTAAATTTGAAACTAAAAGCACCAGGAGTCACTGTGTTAATGAGTGAGTCATTCAGTCATTCATTCAAACAGCTGATTCAAAGTGACTGTCTTTATGAATTATTCACTGAATCATTGACTCACTCAATTCGTTCAAAACCTGGATTCAATTAGTAACAAATCACCGCTGTGTGTTGACTGTGTTCTGATGTGACTTTTGATTTGATCTGATTTCAGTTTGTGTAACCGAGCGAAATGGGCAATTTTGACAAAATCTAAAATGTAACACAATATAAACTCCTCGTTTACTGAACTATTGTATAAATCACATCTGCAGTGGAGCAGATATTGGGGAGAAACAGCTCTCTCGCTGGTGTGATATTGCTAAACTGTATCATATGATATAAATATAAGGGTGATGTATATTCTGTGCTCATATCTTGAATTTTAGACTCATATAAGAGCATTCTCGAGCGGACAGGTCTGGATGAGGTGCCACGTTAAATGCATTAATCGTTTTATAACTTAGTTTTCTTCTATATTATGTTAGTTTATTAAATAATACCTGGTGTTATTAATGCATTTGTGTCTTTTTCACATCCAGGCTCTGAAAGCCACTTCTGGTTTTCTGTGGCGGATCAAAGAAGACTGATGTCGGGCGATTGGGCCGCTGACATAATACACTTTGGCACACAGCTTGCTTTTATTAGCACAAGCCTGTTATTTCCCGGCGACTCTAAGTGTGGACGGGCAGTGATAAATGCTGTCGCACACGCTTGATGCGATTCATTTGTCAAAGGCCTGAAAAAGGTTAATCAGTATTCTCCAGCCGGGTTATGGCCCTCCGTCTCCCTCTCTGCAGTAATTGTGGTCCTGTTACAGACAAACTCATGCAGCTGGGGACCTGGGTTACATGCAATTATATTTCTGTCTATCTGCAAGGGATAAAATCATCATCATAATAACACCAAACACAACGTGCACATGTCGTCAGCTCGCTTACATAATTTATACTGCGAGTATTTCATGCACAGACCCCAATGACCAAAGCAAACATTGGGTGAAAATCAATGCAAATTCATATTTCATAAGGCCATAATTGCGTTTGAAAGTGTGTGGTGGTCGTTTGTTTCATCGGACGGATGCTGACAGAACCATATATTTGAGCTCCAGCTCTTATTTCATCTCACAGGCCTTCGATCTCCCAGCGCTCGTCTATTTACCGAAAACAAGGGCTTTGTTGTCAAAGAAAATGGGGCTTTTTTTAACACTTGACAACGTTCTATCATCTGTGAAGTTATCGATTTGCCAGTGTTTTAACCATCAAACTGGATCTGTTTGAGCGACTCTGGTTTTTAAACAATTTCTTTGACAGGCGAGGCGTCACAGCAATTGCACCGCTTTTAAAGACAGTATTTCAATTTCAAGTGAAGCGCGGGGCCCTTTGAAGGAGTCTCAGAGCGCCGAGGGGCCGACAGAGTTGTCACGCTACAGCCAAGACAAAAAAATGAAGCGCCTTTGCTTTATAGATTGCTGTTAGGTCAACAAAACTTTGGCAGCATTGATTAACTCGACAGTGAATACAGCAGTACATTTATCACTAATAGCTGGAGCGCAGAAAATCTAATAAGAGCCGAACGATCCCCAGCAAACACGCATCACCCCGAACCCGTCCGTCCAAAAACAGGAGCCAGACGCGCCCCGCTGTCATCAATTGCAGCTAAAAAGTGTATTGTGTCTTATCTGGCTCTCGCATCGGTTAAAGAGTTCAGGAAGCCGGCTCTGGGATTGTGTTGTTGGGACTCTGATTTGCATGAGTGGCTATAAAACACTCTGACCGCACGTCACAGTTTCGCAGAGAGCCTCATCGATTAGTTGTCACCTGGGCATCAGCTTCACTCCTAGGATTCAATTTTTTTTCCCGTCTGATTTGCATACGCTATCGACCGTGAGCCGGTAAATGAGCAGAACGCGCCGAGACCAGAGGATGAATTGTTTACTCGCATAAAAATAACCTTTCAATAGCAGAAGATGCATGGCACGGCCTGCGCTGGAGTTCTGCTGCCCCAAGCAGATGGCATTCAGCTGCTATTGATCCGGCACCAATCTGTCCCAAAGCCTTCCTAGAAATAAAGAGACATGTGGCACGTCACAGCACTTCATAAACATCAGCGTGTTCTCAGTGGTGATATGATAAAATATCATCTTCACTGTTAACTAGCTTAACCCCAGTGTTTTGAGACGGAACAGTTTATTGAAATTTGATGCATCAGGATTGATACAGTGAGAATATAAAAGACCAAACCACTGTTTTATGTGATATAGTCAGGGAGGTCATGGAAATGGATGGGATGCATCTTCTAGTCCTGCTATTAGCCCTAATAAGAGGTGTTTTCATGCATCTGAGAGACTGAATGGAAATCATCTTACAGTTATCCGGCGATAATAAGGTTAGCAGTATCTCAGCATCCATTGTTCAAGGGTGACTGCTCCTCCTCGAATCACACGTGTCAGCGTCACCGTCTCCCTGAGCCCCGAGCCCCGGCCCTCAGCGATAATTAGTTTCAGAGGGAGCTGAGAACGAGCCCTTCCACACATCCGAGAGAGGAGCGCTCACATTAGCCAGACAAATACAGAGCGGCCGGCTGTGAAACTGCCGTATCGAGGGCTTCTAGAGAGCATCAGATCCTCGGACACGGCGATCTGTTTTCATTTGCCCCATACCACACTTCTGTACGCTCGTGGTCAGAGCAGATCCTCTTGTGAGCGACGCTCAGACCCCCGGCGTGGTTTTACATCATGATTAGTGCTGCAGGGAATATTCAAACATCTGCTTCTTCAGGAGATTCTCCGTCCGGCCTCAAACCGGCTGATTTATTAAGCAACACTTTCTTTTCTGGCTTCTGTGATGAATGTGGCCCTATGCATAAACTTACCACAACAGCTCTGGCGTGAACACTTTATCTTAATGATTAAACTTTGCACTGATCAACGGCCTAACTGCTTTCATCTATCCTGCACGACTAAACTCTGTCAACAGTGTTTCAGGGTATTTAAGGGCTTTTTGTCAAGCATCTTTCATGCAGGGTGGTCATTTTTGTGATGCCAAAAAGTAGAAGACTTTGCAGGATGCAAATGTGAAAAACAATCACAAACCTGTGTGCAGTGACAGAAACTTTTCCAGAACTTCAGATTTCAGTTTATTTTCAACTTTAATATTTATGCGAATATTTTATTAGAATAATAAGACATTATAAGGCTGTTGCCAATCAAAGGCAATGAGACAAAATCCATCTTTGCAAAGCAGAAGCTGCACAGAAGTGGCATTGAGATGAATACAGACTGTTTGCAACTGAATAAATGTGTCCGTGCAGCACAGAAGCAGTCCTCAGGAGCACAGGTTTATTTGTAGAAGTAGACAATACATTTTATGGGTCACAATTATCAAAAAAATATATATACATGCCAAAAATCATTAGGATATTAAGTAAAGATCATGTTCCATGAAGATATTTAGTTAATTTCCTACCGTAAATATATCAAAACGTAATTTTTGATTAGTAATAGGCATTGCTAAAAATTTAATTTGAACAACTTTAAAGACAAATTTTCTCAATATTTAGATTTTTTTGCACTCTCATGATTGGTTTTGTGGTTCAGCGTCACAAATAATTTTATAAGATTAATGTTTAAAACACTAAATATTTGATACACAAATAAAAAATGAACATGCATATATATACACACACACACACACACACACACACATATACATATGTAAATACTAATGTATATAATTATATGAGAGTAGGCGGCAACAAGTCACTGTCTTTAATGAGTAAGTCATTGAATCACTGACTCAACCAATTCATTAAAAATGCATTGTTGTTTAGAGATGCAAACGTTCTGCTGTAACTCAATTTGGACATATAAAACAGACAAAATTGGACAATATTGTGCTTAAAATGTATGTTGCTTAATATTAATACTCTTCTGCTGAACATGAAAGAAGATATTTTGAAGAATGTTGAGAAGCAAACAGTTGACGGTCCCCACTGATTTCCAAAGCTTGATAAAAATACCAGAGTCAGTGGCTACCAGTCAACATTCCTCCAGATATCTTCTTTTGTGTTCAGTCGAAGAAAGAATCTCAAACAGGTTTGGAACGACAGGATTTACATTTTTGGGTGAACTGTGCTTTTAAACTTACCATAAATCTATTTATTTATTGATTACATCCCACTGGATAAAGCATGAAATAGTGATGGTCTTAAAAGGAGGAAAAATCTAGTTCAAGGCGGTCAGACTGACTGAAGCGTATTCTTCAGCGCTCGCTCTCTTTTCTTTGTCTTCATCCGTGGTTGTTCATGAGTGGAGGGTGTTTGATCTGAAGTGGCTGGAGTTCATATATAAATAGTTCCTCAGGGCCCGAGCTCCACTGTCGAGGATGTTTTGGCGGTGAACGCAGTCGTAGTCTGCGCTGGGAGAAGCGCTCTCTGCTTACCGCGGTAATTGGCTGATGAAGAGTCTCGGGCCCTAAAAAGAATGTCAGGGTTCGATTTCTCAGATTCTGAGTGAGGATATGTCACCATTTACTCTGCTTTCGGGTGACACCAGCTCTTGGCAGAAACTCTGGGGAAATCATTACTGTGTTTATGTGGCTCTGCGCCTCCCTTTGATATTTTCACAATGTTTTTCCACTGAGTGATGGTACCTCACCGGGGTCGGGGAGAACAAGTCCCTTTTGTAAATTTGTGACCGTGGTTTAACGGGCAAAAGAGGAAAAGGCAGACAATTGTAATGTGCTGAGAGGCTTGAAGGGAGGATCAATGCTGTCCAGCAGGTGTCTTCTCAGAGCAAAGAGAAGCTTCTATCGATTTCTGCGGCCGCAGACACAGTTTTATTCCACAGTAGTTTTGATTTGTCCACCGTGAATAATGTTTAGATCATTTCTGCACTGCAGATTAAACTTTAATGAGCCTGTGTTCTTGTGTAGTTGTCTTCTGCTCATCAAGGCTGCATTTATTTGATCAAAAATTAAATATTATTCTAATGTAAAACATCTGTGTTCTGTGTGAATCTGTGTTAAAGTGTAATTTATTTCTGTGATGCTCCGCTGTATTTTCAGCATCATTCCTCCAGTCTTCAGTGTCACATGATCTTCAGAAATCATGAAAATATGATGATTTACTGCTCAAGAAACATTTCTGATTATTAACATTTTATGGAAACTGCGATACACTTCCTTTCAAATATTTGGGATATGAAAAAAAAAAAACCTTTTATTAATCAAGGATGCATTAAATTGATCAAAAGTGCTAGTAAAAAAAATAAAAAATGTGTTCAACATTGCTAATAATCAGAAATGTTTCTCGAGCAGAAAACAATCATATTTTCATGATTTCTGAAGATCATGTGACACTGAAGACTGGAGGAATGATGCTGAAAATACAGAAATACATTACACTTTAACACAGAAAACAGATGTTTTACACTAGAATAATATTTCACATTTTCTAAAGTATTTTTAATCAAATAAATGCATCCTTGGTGAGCAAAATATGATGAGTTAAACATGAGTCAAGTATGTGTTAACTGGCTCATATTAACGTGAGTCTGTCAGTAAGTGTGAATTAATAGCAGAAGACGTCTGATCCGATCTGTCAGATCCGTCCGCGTGATGATTCCAGCTCTAATTGTCAAGACCTGCAGGACTCTGGGTAATAATTGTCAGAGTTACACCGGGTTAGACGTGTCATTACAGGGACGTCGATACGGCAGAAACTGAGAGGAGATCTGTAAATGATTCGCTTGTCAGCGGAGAGACTTTAGTGCTCTGTAATCAATGTGCAACGCTGGCAATATCATATCAAAAAGCCACTTAGAGGAGGATGCATTTGATAACTGATAATCATCTGATAAATATAGGCCTAGTGTTTTGTGTTCAGAGCTGATCTAATAGAAACGGAGCAGTGTGAAACAGAAGGAGTTTCTGAGCTCTGCCTCTATCAGGGACAGTTTAAGATGCTTTCTGCCCGGCTGATTTGTCTGCTCTTGACCTTTCCAGCAAACTGTCCCATCATGCAGCAGGAGCGCTCCTGAGGGACTCCAGCTCTGCGGATAATGAAGCCTGTCATCTCCGCTCACCTCCGCGCCGGACACACTTCCAGCTCCAAACGCCTGCTCCATCGATTCGCTGCTATTTTCCAAAGCGGCTGAAATAGCTCCCAGAGCTCTTCAGAGCTGCACTTGTTGGTTGAAGATGTTATAAGAGCTCACAGTGGAGACGTCTCAAGATCTGTGAGTCTGTGCTTTATTTAACCGCACACCGTCCGAGTAAAACATCGGGGTTCAACTGAAACATGATTACTCTTTAGATCTGGTTACAACAGCTAAACAGAAGATTAAACAAAATAAGGTTTCTGCAGGTCTTAAAACGTCCTAAATTCATAAAGTCAATGATGCATTTATTGCTCAAAAATAATTCCTTGCTCAGTGTTTTTGAGCAAGTATTTTCCAGTAGAAGTTTCTAAACATCTCTAATGAGAATATATCAGGACTTGTTTTTTTTTGCTTTTAAAATAAAATATAAAAATTACTTTATTTAGCCCACTACTTGCCAGCGCAACATTCCCCATTTATAACAAAAACTGATTAAAAATAATATAAAAAAACTATTCACCATTTATTATTATTATTAATAATAATAATAATAATAATACAACTGACAAATCAATAAAATTTTAACGAAAACTTGCATTTTGAATTAAAATAAAAAAATATTTTAAATATTAACAAAAATTAATAGATTCTCAATACTAAATATATATATATATATATTAACTGTTGCTCATTGTGTAGATATTTACATTTAGAGAACATATTAACATATTTATCATGTTCTCGTTTATTATTTATTTCTTGTTATTTCAAAAGTCTTAAATTTATCTTCAACAATCAGGTTATAAAACAAACAGCTGTTTTGATGTTTTTGCACAGAAATAAAAGGACGGAAAACACATTCAGGAGAAGAGTATTTTATTCAGAGTGTTTTATTGATCATAAAGTCAACATGAAATCCAAACCCATTCTGTTTATGATCTTAATTCATGGTTCTGCTCTTATTGTGCATTAAGAGCTTGCTCAGTGAATATTTTGTTTCATTCTGAAATGCATCATCTACAAATACAGATTTGTGTTTAGCAAAGCCATAACTAATTTAAAAGATATGGTTGATTATGAAATTTTCTTTCAGACAGTATACAATTAATTATCAAAATCCATTGAAACAGTCATAAAAACCTTCTAAGTGGTTGATTTAGTTGCTAATTATGAAGGCAAAACGAAGCGTATTTACATCTTTGCTCAATAAATAAAAGACAGATTATTCTAATAGCTTAATTGTGTTTCTACACGGCATAATTCAAATAATCGAGATTTCAAACTTAATTCAAGTATGTGTGTCTTATGGCACTCAGAGGATGGTAATAAACGCGTGTGTCGTTGATTTCTGCAGTAGAGCGTCCTACGGCATGATAAAGAACACACATATGACTCCATATAAAAGTGCCTGCATAGTGGGAGGAGAATCGATGGAGGAAACAGTCACAGAACGTAAAGTCATATGATTATATGAAGAAGACGATGAAGAAGGGATCACCATCCCTCCACTTCCACGACGAAGGGCTCTTCGAGCTTGATCTTGCCGCTGTTGACGATCACACACTCGGTGTAGGGCAGGTTACGATCGTTAGTGTCCTGGAGCTCGATGGTGTGGACCACGGCCTGAAGCACACCAATGAAGAACACCGCTGCTTTAGACCTTTGAGTCCAACCTAGTTATTTCTACAGCGCTTTATACAATACAGATTCACAGTTCTAGACAAGAAAACAGCGATTCAGTGATGCAAGTGGAATTAAATTCTGCTGTAAGAAGATAATAGTAAACAGTCAATATTAAATCAGTCAACTTTTAAAGGACTAGTTCACTTACAGAATCAGTCACCAGTCACAAAAAAATGAAGGTTTTTGAGGAAAACATTCCAGGGTTTTTCTCCATATAATGGACATCAATGGGGACCAAATAACAGTTTCAGTGCAGCTTAAAAAAAATATATATATATATATATATATATATATAAAAGTTTACTATTTTTCAGTAAATGAGAGATGGTTTCTCTAGATAAGACTCTTATTCCTCGGCTGGGATCCTGTAGAGCTCTTTGAAGCTGCACTGAAACTGTGATTCGGTCCTCATTGAAGTCCATTATATGGAGAAAAACCCTGGAATGTTTTCCTCAAAAACTTTAATTTCCTTGCGACTGAAGATAGACTTGAACATCTCAGAAGACATGAGGGTAAGTCAGGATTTTATTCTGGAAGTGAACTACTCCTTTAACTACTAAATATTGAACAAAAATTTAAATAAACACAGAAACCAAACCAAGTCAAATATTGACACTTTTGCATTTTTAGAGCAGCTTTACAGCTGAAATTCTACTCATTTCATAACTGAAGAACCTTGCAACATTAACTGTTTTTTTTTAGTTATTTCCTGTTTAATTACATTGTAAAAAGTGGTTAAGATAACTCTCCCCCGCCAGCTTTTTTTAAGGTGCCAGCCACACCTTCGATTTTGAAGATTTTCACTCAAATTTGATAGCCTCCAGTATATTTTGCTCTATGAATATTTGAATATGCAATACACCAAAATAAAAATATGTTTTATTTTAGCTTGAAGCATTCTTTTCTTTATCATCCCTTGAATATAGGTAGGTTTCATAACAATGCATAATTTTGAGCCAAAAAGTAAAAAAAAATCTAATTTGTATCAAAAACTAAATATGGCTAATATTCAGTACGATTATAAAAGCATAAATCCAGTAAATGGCGTCCATCAGTACCTCCAGAGCTTGCACAGACATATACCACTGACTGGATCAACATTTTACTCCGTAACATTATGCAGTTTTCATTTATATGCTGCTGATGATATTGCTGATGATCGCATTATTTCTCATATACATCTGTTTATATAAGAGAATGCTTGTTTGTCCTTCCTTTTCATATGTGTTTTTGTTTGGGAGGTTTTGTTCTCGTTCAGAAGATGTGTAATTGCGCCCCCAAGTGTATAACAGTGAAAACATGAAAAGCCGTAAAAACTTGCCAATGGCGGGGAAAGGGTTAAAGAGCTATTTCTACCTACTTTAACCCATTTTGTTGGTATGAAGTAATATGTATGGTTGGAAGACATAAAGGGGATTTCAACCATAAAATCAATAGAAATTTGAACAGCTTGAAATTTTTGTTTGTGTAAAAAATATTGACTATCATACATTTTTATCATGATTTACGGAAGTCGCCATCTAAAATAAATTCATATGACAAAAAATATTGTCAAGAATATTTAGAATCATTAAAGAGATTAAAAGACTATTTAAGGATCACAGATCAGCTCCAATCTTTCCTGCAATCCACTAGGCTTTAATCATTTGTCAGCGAAAAGTTTTTAATCGCTAAATATATAGTCAAATTTAGTTTGCTTATTTGTTTATACAAGTACATGTCATAATAAGTATGTTGTTTCATTTTTTCATAAATATATCTGTTACGCTGAATGGGGATGTCATATTTTCACAAAAGTTATTTAAAGCATACACTTGACTGGCATTTAATATGTATTTAATATTAAATTTTTAGTTCTGTCGAATCGATTAATCGCAATTAATCGCATCCAAAATAAAAGTTTGTGTTTACATAATATATGTGTGTGTACTTTATATTTATGTGTATATATTCAGAACTATACATAATTTCTATTATATATAAATAGAAATATATATATTACATTAAATAAACACGGTAAAAACAGATATATTATGTAAACAAACTTTTATCTTGGATGGGATTAATCGTGATTAATCGATTTAAACAGCACTATTAATTTGAAATAAAACAACTTTTGTAAATTTAATTTAATTGGGACGTCTCGTCCTTGACCAGTATGCTATAGGCTTAGTGCTGTTTGATTATATTTATATTATTTAATACTCGGTGTATGGTGAAACTGCTTTGAAACATTCTTTACTCAATAAAGCACTACAGAAATAAATCTGACGGTAGGTTTTCTAGTCTTTGTGTGTGTAGTAGGAAACAGATGTAATGTGTTTTTTTTCTCATACCATCCCCTCCAAGACTTTGCCAAAGACCACGTGTTTTCCGTCCAGCCACGGCGCTCTGGCTAAGGTGATGAAGAACTGCGAGCCGTTGGTGTTGGGTCCAGCGTTCGCCATGCTGACCCAACCAGTGCCCAGATGCTTGAGCCTGAATGTCTCGTCAGCAAACGTGCTTCCGTAGATACTTTTACCTGCAGGACACAAGACCTGGGCATCAGAGTCTCTGCAGGAGAGGAGACTGTTCTTATTCAGATATGCATCAAGTCAGGTTTGACATCGTTTTGACATCAATATGTTATTTTATATTTTTATTTATTTCAGTTAATGTTTATTTTATTTCATGTAAATATTCTTTTAGTTTTAGTTAATTATAATAACCCTGTTATAAACAGAACCTTCAAAATCTGATTAATTCCGATTAATAATCCTACCTGCTGTCAATCATCAGTTTTATTGGTACATTTCAAACAGAGTAACATGAACATTTCTTGTGTTCCAGAGAAGAAAGGAAGTCAGAATGCTCAGTGATAGATGAGTAAATCGGCTAATTTTCCTTCTCCTCACCTCCCGTTCCGTCTCCAACAGAGAAGTCTCCTCCTTGGATCATGAAGTCCTTGATAACCCGATGGAACTTGCTGCCTTTGTACCCATAACCCTTCTGAAGAGAGGGTCTGCTGTCAGGTATTGTGTGGATTCCTGTGTTTTCTGATTTGTGTCATGTGTATGCTGAGTTTTACCTCTCCTGTGGCAAGAGTCATGAAGTTCTGCACGGTCAGCGGAGCGACCTCTCCGAACAGACCGATCACGATCCTGCCAACCTCGTGTCCTCCGACAGTGATGTCAAAAAACACCTGCACCTCGCACAAACCAGGGTTATTTATATCTATACTAATAGTAAATAACTAAATAATATATAAATTAGGTTGACTTGAGAAAGTGTGCTTTCACTTAGTGTGCTTGCTCTTTTCTAAAGGACTGATGGTTTCTATAAAAATGAAGATTAAAAATAATAAAAATCCCATAGACTTACATTGACGGAATTTTCAGATGAGCCAATACTAGGACATGCTATCAATGTACAAACTCATTCTAGCAACATGCTTATCATGCTAACAATGTGTTAAATCATGCTAAAACATGCTATCAGTGTGCTAAATCATGTTAAAACATGTTAACGGTGTGCTAAATAATGCTAACATGGTAAAACATGATAGCAACATGTTAAATAATGTTAAAACATGCTAGCAATGTGCTAAATCATGCTAGAAACATGTTAGAAAAATGCGTGCTAGCAATGGGCTAACAACATGCTAGCGACATGGTAATCATGCTATCAACATACTAATTATGTTAGCAACATGCCAATCATGATAGAAACAAGCTAGTCATGCTAAAAATGGGCCAACAATATGCTAATCAAGCTTACAAAATGGTAACATGAGACTAATGTAGAAACATGCTTGCAGCATGTTAGTTGTGTTATAACCATTCTAATCACATGCTGGAAACATGCTAATCATGCTAGAAACATGGTAATCATGTTAAAAACATACTAGCAAAATGCTAATGTTAGAAACATGCTAGCAACATGCTAACAACATGCTAAAAAGGTTAACAAAATGCTAACGTAATCATGCTGACAATGCTAAAACATGTCAACAAATGCTTATTATTAAAAACATGCTAGCAACAGGCTAACATGCCAATCACGCTAGGATCAAGCTAGCAATATGCTAGTCAAGTCAAGTCTTGACTTGAGAAACATGCTAGAAACATGTTAGTCATGTTACAAATATGCTTGCAACGTGATATCAACATGTAAACAACATGTAAATCATGATCAAACATGTTTATCATGCTAACAATATGCTAATCATGCTAAAAAATGTTATTCGTGTTAAAAACATGCAACAACTTGTTAAATCATGTAATCAATTATTTAAATAATATTATATATTATATATTAAATAATAAATAATACAAAGTGGTATCATCCTCATCTAATTTATCTATCTAAATGTTCAAACTTCAAGCTTTTAAAACGGCTTCAAACTTTCAGGCTGGGTTTTCTCAAGCCAAACTAAAGTTTGTATTAACAAACTTTTTTTATGTAGTTATATATATATATATGTGTGTGTGTGTGTGTGTGTGTGTGTGTGTGTGTGTGTGTGTGTGTGTGTGAAAAAATTTAAAACGTGAATAGAAACGTGATTTAAAAAAAATGTGTATTACACAATTACGTATTCGTTCACGGTGCTGCACTGCTGTGTGTTTCTGTAAAGCTTCATACAGTAGAATGTGACGCAGTCCAGATATGAAGCGCGCGCGTCGCGTCAAGGCGAGATGGAATGAACTACAGATGCATTTACGGACACGCATGCGCACGATCTTTCAACGCTTTAAAAGACAAAACACTCTACCGCTATGCCGCAGGTTTACTTCATGCAGATGTGGCTGCAAGATCGTTTTGCAGCGATAAACGCGACGCGTCGGTTCGCAGGTAATGCTGCAGGACGCGCGCCTCACCTTGTCCGTCACTCGCGGTCCCGTCCGCGTTTTAAAATCAATAGCGCTTCCCAAAAACGGCAGATAGAGGAGAGCGAAGACGCGCCAGAGGCGATGTGTGCACATCTCTGATATGATGCGAGCGCGGATTGACTGAAGAGAGTCTGCGGTACCGTGACGCGCGCGTCTTCCTGTATGACGCTCCGCCTCCCGCGCGCGTCACCGTCTGAGCAGTTGATCAAGAACCCCGTGCTACGTCATCTACACATATTAATCTACAATACACATCGATTCATAAAGCACGGCATTCATCAGTGTACAGAACAACGGAGAAATGTAAATAAACGGGAAATAACGGTACAGAGACATTATGACTCCAACATTTGACATTTCGCGAAGAAAGACATATTAAGCATTGAATTAAATGTGAAACTTGAAAGCAGAAAAATTTGGTAAAACACTCCAATAATCTGTGCTGTATTTTATATATTGGAAAATCATTTTCATAGTGAGGCCAGATGTTGGCTGTCCTGTTAAACAGTCCAGTTTAAACTGGTGATTTGGAACAAGTTCACTGGTCTAGACCTAAACCTAACTACCAAACACAGCTACCACCTTAAACTGGGCTGCACAACTGATTTTGGTTTAATTGTTAAAAACATTTGGAGTAACCTAAATAATAATGTTTCAGATGTTTACTGACACCAAAACAAGAGAAACTGGACACGCTTATTAACAAAGGTCCTTCATTGGCTTTAATGATTCCTTGAAGAACGTTTAACATCAGTGGAACCTTTACATTGCCAACAATGTTCTTTATAATGGAAACAAGGTTCTTCTGATGATTATAATGTTTTCACATTGCAGTGATCCCATAAAAGAACCATGTCTGATTCCCCAAAGAACCTGTTTCTTAAAAATAACTGTTTTCCATTAGTGTGAAGAACATTTAATTATCTAAAGAACATTTTTCCGCTTTGAAGAACCTTTAATGGCTCCATGGATTTTTAAGCTTCTGACAATAAAGAAGCTTTATTTTAAAGAGACAGAAACATATATAGCATTCTATAGCATCACTGTGAAAACTGGAACTGTTCTTTGTATGAGTGTAGATTAGTGAAATCAATTAAATCCTTCTTGTATTAATATTTGGTGCCATATGAATCCTGTTCTACACTGGTGTGTTCTGCAGTGTTTCCTCGCAGCACACGATCCGAGGGTCCCTTAATCAGGTCAAGGGCACGCTTCATTACACTCGCTGGTAGCTGCCATGTAAAGCACAAACCTCATCTCATAAGGCCTGACCCTGGAGAGCTGGCCGTAATGACTTCTGCACTGATGGCTGGTCTAATCATCGGCCCAGACCAGTTATTTCATTCAGCGCTGGGGTTTCACAGGCTCTACCAGACGCTCAGATGTGCAGGTTCGGTTGGTGTTTTACAAGTTACTTCAGCAGGTCTCAGATCAGTTATGGATATAATGAGGAAGATGCTTAAAAAAAAAAAATGGTTAAAGATATATACTACTTATATATACTACTTGCTCATACATACTGGCAAACAGTGGTTTCATAAAGAAATGTAAACATCCATCTAATCTTTCCATTGATCTAAAGGTTCTTAAGATTGTTCAAATGTTATTTGCACTAAGAAAAAATGGTTCTTTTAAGAACCGATCACTGCAAGATTCTTTAAAAGTGGTTTTTCAATGGCGTCATTGTGAAACACCCTTTTGGAACCCATACATTCAGTCTTCTGCTTTATGGTCACCTTTTTTCCTTACAGAGATCCTGAAAGAGTCTAGGTGTGTTTTTGGAAATATAATCGACCGTGTTTCATGATGACTGCTCATACGGTTCACACTCTGATGACTGTGATCTTCAGTTCTGTCAGGACGTGTTACAGCGACTCTGAAGACTCAAAGAGAGCAGAGCAGTCACTGAGCTGAGCTGGATTGAGAGCGACAGAAGGAGAAAGAGCATGATGGCATCTTCAGATCAGCTTCACACCGAGCGTCTTCATGTGTTCACTGCTCCTGCCAGCGCTGATGCAGCACAAATCTCAGGATTTCTAAATGAGTACTAACATAAAAATATGCTCTAAGAATGTGTCGCTAATGTCCCTATTAAGTTATGAGTGTTTCAAGAATTCATAAGGTTATGTGAATGCTAGAAAAAAAATTGCATTTTTGTTAGAGAATGTTACATTTGAATGATTTGTAGCAACACTTAAAGACTAACATCCAACTAAAATTCTTCAGTAAGCATGAAATAATATTTTTGTGCTCACATTATTAAAGACCAGATAACTTTGAACAAACATTCTTTGAACATAAAACAATATAACAACTGATATCTCAAGACATCTATGCTTTAATCAAACTAAACTACCAAACTCGCGATTGAAGCATGCAAGTACAGCATTCATACATTTTATGTGAAATAATAATAATTCTCTCTAGAAGGCTCTAGTGCGCCCTCTTTGTCTCGTTTGACAGAATGACAGCGACACGTTTCAATCTTCAACAGAGCTCTGCAGACAGACTGAAGTGAATATTTCATTTCTGCGTTCAGTAGATTATACTGTGTATCTTTCAGTAGACAGAAACTGCATTAAAGCGTTTTGATTTATGAAAATGACATGAGCTAGGACTTTGAATACACTGTAAAAACTGTAAACCCTTCATTCTGTCTCGCTACAATTATCTTAACGCAAAGTCAATATTCGAATGCATTTAGATTAAATGTAATACTATTTATAGATTATTGTGAATGGGCTACACTCTCAAGGGTTTGTGAATACACAACAGAAAGTATTTAAAGAACCAAACCCGAGCTGGAAATGTGAGATATGAATGAGTTCACTCTGTCAAACGACACACAAGAAGAGTTTGTTCATGGAAAAACATCATTAATAGACTGATGTAAAACACACTCGAGGCACTTCTATAAATCTCTCTCTTTTGCAGTGGGTTATTACCAGGCAATGTATTATAAATCTGTGTTGCAACAACAGGACGAGCATTAACTCCCATCTGAATATACGTCTATATTAATGAATTATATAGTCACAACCCGTGACCTTAAAACTATAATAAGAGGCGCTGGTGGCTGAATTCTGTATCGGACTCCTGTCAAACACAGCCGTTCATTTGTCTTTCAGCCATCAGCAGAATTAATTAACAAGAAATGCAAAGGGTCTAAGTGAATGTCAAACAGCAGTCCATGTTAATGAAAGACACACCTAAACACTTTTTTCACGCGCTGGAAATATACAAACGAAGCCCAAGTTTACACAGCTTTAATAATCCGGTTTTTGGCACAGAAAATGATATATTTGGGCAGTTAATGTATTGATCTCTTCTGCCCCTCGAGTGCACTTTATTTCACCGCTCATTTATCAATGAATAAAAACACCGATACGCTGTCATAAGAGCTGGGTTATCTGGAAGTGTGACAACTATAAATGGTTTAAAGGGTAGCTTCGACATGCATTACTGTTATTATCTAAATAATAATAATAATGATTTAATGAATTAAAATAGAATTATCATTTTAATGATAATTGCGCAAGGACCACAAATATATTACATTTAAAAATCTAACGAACAATAAATCTGCGAGTTGTTCTTGCTCACATTCTTTACGGGTGACATGCATTTGTAGACAAGAATTCATTTTCAGACGATTATGTTTGTGTTTTGGTTCGTTATCACTCTGCAGAGACCTCTGGATGACGAATGGGCCTGTCAGAAAGTTGCCAGTCAAAACAGTTCCCCTCCTCTGCTGTAAGATGCCCTACATTCAGATACAGCGCGCTTTCCAAACTTTCTCAAGCGTCTGGAAGGAAACTGAGAGCTAGTTACGCGCTCTTATCGGCTGCGTCAAGCGCGCGACTTAAAGAAATAATACAACTATCAAATGCCTGATTATTAGAGTCATTAATTATCATGCAAACTCAAATATAACGTTCTGACAATAATTAACGATTCTAGCAGCTTCCCAACTACCAAACTATTTTCCCCCTAATCTAATCTAATGCATGATCCACAACGTTAAAAAAGAGGACAAAAGTCATGCTAAATGAAGACTAAGCGCGAGACAGATGCACAGCACATCTGTCTGTCCTGAGGCACGTGCTCGTGCGGGAGCGCAATGCGCGCGAGAGTGGGAGGACGCTCGCGCTGACGGGGTTCGAGCACAGCTCGCGGTCAGTGCAGTGATGGTGTGAGTGTCCGAGAGCCACAGCCTGGACTCCTCTGACAGGGTAAGTGTGTTTCTCTCGTGAGCGCTTGAAACATGCGGCGCGAGCGCAGGAGGCTTCTGTGTTTTAGTGTGTTTAGACGCGCGCGGCGGCCTGACTAGTTAAGTTAACCAGCGATTCTTTTCTGGAGAGCACATGAAAGTCCACCATCATCATCCATCATCTGTGCTGCTGTTACAGTCGGACATGCTGAAGCCGGGCGAGCCGAGCGGGTCTGCTTTCCTCAAAGTGGACCCGACCTACATCCAGCACTGGCAGCAGCTCTTCCCGCAGAACAGCGCGCTGAAAGCCGCTTCTCTTCCGCCTCCGGTGCCGCTGGAGAACCTCCGCCCGCTGAGACCCAGCCTGATCTCCTCCAGCTCCAGCTCCAGCTCCAGCGCGTCTCCCGCGGGTCACATCGCGCTGCTCGGACACCCGCTGAGCTCCGACACCCGAGGAGGATCTTCTCAAGCCAAAGAACTTTGTTTGTCGTCCAACTTTAAGAATGATAAAGGCTCGCGACTGAAGCTGAGCTCCGAGGAGCTGGACTATTATCTGTACGGACAGCAGCGGATGGAGATCATCCCGATCAACAACCACAACGGAGAGCTCAACAACCGTGTGTAGATTCATGCTCTTCCATAACACACACACACACACTTAAAAATTAAGATATGGGGGAAATTGCTCACATGGGAACTTTTTATTCTCCAGTGTTTATTTATTTATTTTTAAATAAAACATCAGGGTTCTGGTGCTTTGAAGAACCGAAACAGCATCTGAAGAAGCTGCAATCAAACACCAATAAATATCTGACAGGCTGTATAAGGTTTTTATTTATTTATTATTTTTTTATTTTTTTATTCAAAATAACTTTATAGTCAACTCAAGAGCGAGAGATGTTTCTTAAACGCACTTTAGTTTTTGGGGAGTGTTAGCCCAAACGAGCGCTTTATTACAAACGTGTTTCTGTCGATTAGTAGGCCTACAAATTATTAGTTATTGAGGAAAAAAAAATCAATATACGTTTTGTTGCGTAATGAAATAATTTGAAATGCTGTAGCCATTAAGTGAATAATTTAGTTTTATGATAAAATTGCAACATTACTGCATAGCTGCTATAATCTTCATAAAACAGCTTCTTGTTAGTAATTTTGTAGTGGGCCAAAGATTATGATCATATTTATTCTCAGGCGTGCGTGTTGACTTTTTTGTTTTTAAACCAGATCACTGACGAGCTGGATCGAATATCCTGAAATTATTTACTGAAATGAAAGAAATGAACAAATTAAAATAAGTAGAAATTAAATTGTAGCCTACTCGTTTTCATTTTGGCTTTATTTTAAAATGCATATTCAACGAACATATTATTTTTTTAGCTGATTTCTATATTTAAATTGCCTTAAAATCCGAGATGTCTTAAGTATTTTGTAATTTAAAATGAAATGCATGATAATTATGCTACACTGATTGTGAAAGTCAACAACTGAAATCATTTCTACTCTGAATTCTTCTGAATGCACACTTTTGAATCTTTATTAATTGCGAAGTAGATTTTTTCCCGTTATGTTTCCTCTCGCCTTCCGATAATAAAGCTCTTATTATTTTCTGGATAATTAAATAAGCTCTCTCATGCACGGAGGGAAATACTGTGTGAATGTGTGATGTGAAAGCTTCTGAGTGATCAGCAGATCTTCATCGATAAATGCAGCAGCACATGAGGGATGAGAGGACAACACACAATTAATTGCTGTATAGTTTTGTGGAGTGAGTCCGGATCACTGATCGATCTGCTCCATCGGCCCACATTCATCATCCCAACACGGGACATGTGTGTCTCCGGGGGACACCGACACTTCTTTATCTACATGCGCGATTCAGCCCATCTTTCAGAGCAGTGCAGCTCATTTATAAAGCGCTTTACAGACCGACACATGTACTGCTTTAACTTGCCAATTCAGATGCACAACGCGATGAAAAATTCTGATGCACAGTACAAAATAAAAGAAACACGACTCGAGACTAAATAGCGCTTACATCGCAACTAAGCTCAGTTTAGAAGATGATGCACATTGCGCTTTATTTCTGTAGATCACTTTAATGAGCTGCACGCGTTCAAAAATCACAAATATCACTCCTATCTATTTAAACTTATAATTTGTTACTCTTTTCTTAGTCGTGCAATTTTTAAATCAACCACTTAAGCATATTTTGTTTTGTATAATTTCAAGTCAAATGCACAAAATATTTTTGCATAATTTAAAGTCAGTCATTTAAAGTCAACTGCTTTTTTTTTGCATAACTTAAATTCAAATGCACAAACATCTTTTTTTCTTTTTGCATAATTTAAAAATAAATAATTTCAAGTCAAACGCACAAAATATTTCTGCGTTTTAAAATCAATCATCTAAAGTCAACTGCACTTTTTTGTACATAATTTAAATTCAAATGCACAAAAATCTTTTTTCTTTTTGCATAATTTAAAAATAAATAATTTCAAGTCAAACGCACAAAATATTTCTGCGTTTTAAAATCAATCATCTAAAGTCAACTGCACTTTTTTGTACATAATTTAAATTAAAATGCACAAAAATCATTTTTTTTTGCATCTTTTAAAGTAAATCGTTTAAATTAAATTGCACATGTTTTCAAGTCAATAATTTAAAGTCAAAAGCACAACACAAACATAAGCACATTTTTGAGTGATTAATCTTGTGAAATTATTGAGCTGTTTAAGAATTAAGAATGCATTAGTTGTTTCCATGTTTTAGGTTTAAAGTTGTTCTTCAGCCTGTACCTACACAATCCTTTTCAGCACAGAAACAGAAATGTGTTCATTCACAGATGACAAAAGCACAATTTAAAGTTTGTGACTCAGTGAAGGGGATCTCGGGGGCCGTTTGGGGTCCCATCTGTGTGTGGGTAAATATGCGTCCCTCTCGCTGTGCCGTCCCTCAGGCTGTGACATGTGTGCGGACAACCGTAACGGAGAGTGCCCCATGCACGGCCCCCTGCACTCGCTGCGGAGGCTGGTGGGGACCAGCAGCTCCTCGGTGACCGCTGCTCCTCCAGAGGTCCCGGACTGGCTGAGGGATCTTCCTCGTGAGGTGTGTCTGTGCACCAGCACCGTCCCGGGTCTGGGATACGGCATCTGTGCGTCCCAGCGTATCCCACAGGGCACCTGGATCGGGCCCTTCCAGGGCGTCCCGCTGCCGCTGGAGAAGGTGCAGTCGGGATCTGTGCGAAACACAAGACACTTATGGGAGGTGAGTGTGTATGTGTGTGTGTGTGAGTGTGTGTGCGCGCGCGCGCGTGTGTGTGTGTATGTGTGTGTGTGTATAATGACATGGGTATGACAAAGGTATTACAAGGAGAGGGTGACTTATGAGGACATAACCCATGTCCCCATTTTTCAAAACGCTTATAAATCATACAGAATGAGTTTTTTTGAGAAAGTAAAAATGCACAAAGTTTCCTGTGAGGGTTAGGTGTAGGGTTGGTGTAGGGCCATAGAATATACAGTTTGTACAGTATAAAAACCGTTACACCTATGGGATGAACACACTTTACACAAAAACAAACATGTGTGTGTGTGTGTGTATGTGTGTGTGTGCAAACAACCTGATGTGTCGAAGTTAAAGAGGAGCGGGCGAGAAAACCCCACACACACTAAATAAGGTCAGCAGCTTCACCTCTGATACCAGCAGACAGACAGAGAAAGAGAGAGAGAGAGAGAAAGACAGAGAGAGATAGAGAGAGAGAGAGAAAGACAGAGAGAGAGAGAAACAGAGAGAGAGAGAGAGAAACAGAGAGAGAGAGAGAGAGAGAGAGCAGAGAGAGAGAGAAACAGAGAGAGAGAGAGAGCAGAGAGAGAGAGAGAGAGCAGAGAGAGAGAGAGAGAGAGAGAGAAACAGAGAGAGAGAGAGAGAGAAACAGAGAGAGAGAGAGAGAGAAACAGAGAGAGAGAGAGAGCACATTCACCTGCTGTCTCTCAGGCTGTTGCATATGGGAGGCCGTTTGAGGCGAAACCCATTGAAAACTTGCGATACACACTGAAACACTTGCGATACACACTGAAACACTTGCGATACACACTGAAACACTTGCGATACACACTGAAACACTTGCGATACACACTGAAACACTTGCGATACACACTGAAACACCTGCGATACACACTGAAACACTTGCGATACACACTGAAACACTTGCGATACACACTGAAACACTTGCGATACACACTGAAACACTTGCGATACACACTGAAACACTTGCGATACACACTGAAACACTTGCGATACTCACTGAAACCCTTGCGATACACACTGAAACACTTGCGATACACACTGAAACACATGCGATACACACTGAAACACCTGCGATACACACTGAAACACCTGCGATACACACTGAAACACTTGCGATACACACTGAAACACTTGCGATACACACTGAAACACCTGCGATACACACTGAAACACCTGCGATACACACTGAAACACCTGCGATACACACTGAAACACCTGCGATACACACTGAAACACTTGCGATACACACTGAAACACTTGCGATACACACTGAAACACCTGCGATACACACTGAAACACATGCGATACTCACTGAAACACTTGCGATACACACTGAAACACTTGCGATACACACTGAAACACTTGCGATACACACTGAAACACTTGCGATACACACTGAAACACTTGCGATACACACTGAAACACTTGCGATACACACTGAAACACTTGCGATACACACTGAAACACTTGCGATACACACTGAAACACTTGCGATACACACTGAAACACTTGCGATACTCACTGAAACACTTGCGATACACACTGAAACACCTGCGATGCACACTGAAACACTTGCGATACTCACTGAAACACTTGCGATACACACTTAAACACTTGCGATACACACTGAAACACTTGCGATACACACTTAAACACTTGCGATACACACTGAAACACTTGCGATACTCACTGAAACACTTGCCATACACACTGAAACACTTGCGATACACACTGAAACACTTGCGATACACACTGAAACACTTGCGATACACACTTAAACACTTGCGATACACACTGAAGCACTTGCGATACACACTGAAACACTTGCGATACACACTTAAACACTTGCGATACACACTGAAACACTTGCGATACTCACTGAAACACTTGCGATACACACTGAAACACTTGCGATACACACTGAAACACTTGCGATACACACTGAAACACTTGCGATACACACTGAAACACTTGCGATACACACTGAAACACTTGCGATACACACTGAAACACTTGCGATACACACTGAAACACTTGCGATACACACTTAAACACTTGCGATACACACTGAAACACTTGCGATACACACTTAAACACTTGCGATACACACTGAAACACTTGCGATACACACTTAAACACTTGCGATACACACTGAAACACTTGCGATACACACTGAAACACTTGTGCGTACAAGTGAAACACTATATATCTGTGCAAATATATAAAAACTTTGAAACATTCTCGTGTGTGAGAGAGCATTAACATTTTCAGTGTGTCCGGAAGTCGTTTCATTGCAACCGGAAGTTATACTACTACTTCTTCTTCGGTTTTATGGCGGGTAGCACCAAAGTTAGGTGCATTATCGCCACCTACTGTATTGGAGTGTGAAGCAGAGTTTACCCTTTCAAAACGTGAGAAAAAATAATAATATAAAAAAAAAAAATCTTTTTTTTACATAAATACAATTAAACCCACTAACTGTAAGTTATAGCTCAAATATTCTCCTCATATATTCTGACTAAATGAACCGAAGGACACGGGAAAGAAAAAAAAAAAAAAAAAAAAAATCAGAATTGGCAATAACACACGAGTGATCACATACGAAAAAGCCTAGTGTAAAGAATAACAACAAATACCTCATTTTTTAAACAAGTTTGGAAGGAGCCATATTCGTGGAGAATATTTGAGCTATAACTTCCTGTTGCAATGAAATGACTTCCGGACACACTGAAAATGTTTATGCTCTCTCACACGCGAGAATGTTTGAAAGTGCAGTCTTTGTGCAGGCACAACAGTGCGTGGGCGATTACAGGGCATATGCAAAGAGTTTCTATGTAACTGCATGTCTTTCATATATTTGCAAAGATATATAGTAATTCACTTGTACGCACAAGTGTTTCAGTGTGTATTGCAAGTGTTTCAGTGAGTATTGCAAGTGTTTCAGTGTGTATCGCAAGTGTTTCAGTGTGTATTGCAAGTGTTTCAGTGAGTATTGCAAGTGTTTCAGTGTGTATCGCAAGTGTTTCAGTGAGTATTGCAAGTGTTTCAGTGTGTATTGCAAGTGTTTCAGTGTGTATCGCAAGTGTTTCAGTGTGTATCGCAGGTGTTTCAGTGAGTATTGCAAGTGTTTCAGTGTGTATTGCAAGTGTTTCAGTGTGTATCGCAGGTGTTTCAGTGTGTATCGCAAGTGTTTCAGTGTGTATTGCAAGTGTTTCAGTGTGTATCGCAAGTGTTTCAGTGTGTATCGCAAGTGTTTCAGTGTGTATCGCAGGTGTTTCAGTGTGTATCGCAAGTGTTTCAGTGAGTATTGCAAGTGTTTCAGTGTGTATCGCAAGGTTTTCAGTGTGTATCGCAAGTGTTTCAGTGAGTATCGCAAGTGTTTCAGTGTGTATCGCAAGTGTTTCAGTGTGTATCGCAAGTGTTTCAGTGTGTATCGCAAGTGTTTCAGTGAGTATCGCAAGTGTTTCAGTGTGTATCGCAAGTGTTTCAGTGTGTATCGCAAGTGTTTCAGTGTGTATTGCAAGTGTTTCAGTGTGTATCGCAAGTGTTTCAGTGAGTATCGCAAGTGATTCAGTGTGTATCGCAAGTGTTTCAGTGTGTATCGCAAGTGATTCAGTGTGTATCGCAAGTGTTTCAGTGTGTATCGCAGGTGTTTCAGTGAGTATTGCAAGTGTTTCAGTGTGTATTGCAAGTGTTTCAGTGTGTATTGCAAGTGTTTCAGTGTGTATCGCAAGTGTTTCAGTGTGTATCGCAAGTGTTTCAGTGTGTATCGCAGGTGTTTCAGTGAGTATTGCAAGTGTTTCAGTGAGTATTGCAATTGTTTCAGTGTGTATTGCAAGTGTTTCAGTGTGTATTGCAAGTGTTTCAGTGTGTATCGCAAGTGTTTCAGTGTGTATCGCAAGTGTTTAAGTGTGTATCGCAAGTGTTTCAGTGAGTATTGCAAGTGTTTCAGTGTGTATCGCAAGTGTTTCAGTGTGTATCGCAAGTGTTTCAGTGTGTATCGCAAGTGTTTCAGTGTGTATCGCAGGTGTTTCAGTGTGTATTGCAAGTGTTTCAGTGTGTATTGCAAGTGTTTCAGTGTGTATCGCAAGTGTTTCAGTGAGTATTGCAAGTGTTTCAGTGTGTATTGCAAGTGTTTCAGTGTGTATCGCAGGTGTTTCAGTGAGTATTGCAAGTGTTTCAGTGTGTATTGCAAGTGTTTCAGTGTGTATCGCAGGTGTTTCAGTGAGTATTGCAAGTGTTTCAGTGTGTATCGCAAGTGTTTCAGTGTGTATCGCAAGTTTTTCAGTGTGTATCGCAAGTGTTTCAGTGTGTATCGCAAGTGTTTCAGTGTGTATTGCAAGTGTTTCAGTGTGTATCGCAGGTGTTTCAGTGAGTATTGCAAGTGTTTCAGTGTGTATTGCAAGTGTTTCAGTGTGTATCGCAAGTGTTTCAGTGTGTATCGCAGGTGTTTCAGTGTGTATTGCAAGTGTTTCAGTGTGTATCGCAAGTGTTTCAGTGTGTATTGCAAGTGTTTCAATGTGTATCGCAGGTGTTTCAGTGAGTATTGCAAGTGTTTCAGTGTGTATTGCAAGTGTTTCAGTGTGTATCGCAAGTGTTTCAGTGAGTATTGCAAGTGTTTCAGTGAGTATTGCAATTGTTTCAGTGTGTATTGCAAGTGTTTCAGTGTGTATTGCAAGTGTTTCAGTGTGTATTGCAAGTGTTTCAGTGTGTATCGCAAGTGTTTCAGTGTGTATCGCAGGTGTTTCAGTGAGTATTGCAAGTGTTTCAGTGAGTATTGCAATTGTTTCAGTGTGTATTGCAAGTGTTTCAGTGTGTATTGCAAGTGTTTCAGTGTGTATTGCAAGTGTTTCAGTGAGTATTGCAAGTGTTTCAGTGAGTATTGCAAGTGTTTCAGTGTGTATCGCAAGGTTTTCAGTGTGTATCGCAAGTGATTCACTTGTACGCACAAGTGTTTCAGTGTGTATCACAAGTTTTCAATGAGTTTCGCCTCAAACGGCCTCCATAGTTGCACGTCCACACGTATCTCGCAGCCAGTGCTGCTGTGTGTCCCTCTCCTAATATTATCTTTAATTTTTCAGTTTCACTAATTGATGTAAAGTTCTTTATTAAGTTGGTGAATTTGTTGAAGTATAGGTCTCTTATGGAGGTGTATTTCTGACAGTGCAGGAGGAAGTGCGTCTCTGTCTCGATCTTTCCTGTCTGACAGTGAGCACACACTCTTCTCTCTCTGGGTAACCAGCTCTTTCTGTGTCTGCCCGTACCGATGGCTAGACTGTGCTCTCTCTCACACACACACACACACACACACACACACACACACACACACACACACACACACACACACACACACACACACACACACACACACACACACACACACACACACACACACACACACACACACTCAGCTCTTTCTGTGTCTGCCCGTCTCGATGGCTAGACTGTGCTCTCTCTCTCTCCCCCTCACACACACACACACACACACACACATCTCGATGGCTAGACTGTGCTCACTGAGCCTGTACTTGGTCAGGATCCGTCTCTGCTTTGTGTCTCTGACACTCTGGAGATAATCTTCATATTCATAATCAGATTTCAGAGTTCGATAGAATTGTAATTTACTTTGTGTTTTAGTTTTCTAACACGCTCCGTTTAGACGTGCTGCCTCATGACTGCTTTTCTACCTTTTTTATGTGCTTTCATTTTTTCACACGGACTCGTCTGAGAGCTGATGTGAAAGGCTTGCTTTGTGATGGACGTGACACAGAGATGTGCCTGAGATTTCAGACACTGTTCCTGGTTCTGTGGGACGTCCGCTTCTACAGGAATCATTGCTCTGGATTAAAGCAGACGGTGTGTGTGTGTGTGTGTGTGTGTGCTGGAGCGTGTAGAATGTAAACATGTGAGCTGAGATCTGCTGCGAGCGCGGCTGAATGATTCTCTGGAGTGTGTCAGAAATCACTGCTAATGGAGAATGAATCAGCGGCTGGGTTTGGCGGAGTGTTATTGGTGCTCGGTAGCTCCACAGATTCATATTTCCCCTGTTAGATCATCTATTAGTTTAATATGACCAAAACAGATCACACGCTGCGCTCATTACGGCCGAACCAGCGTTTGATGAAGTCTGTCTGACCTTTTATTGACGTGTTATTACGCTCACAGCGCTGATGGATGGACGTCTGTCGGGTTAAACACCTGATGGCAGCCATTTATTCAGTCAATTAGGAGCGAATAAAACTGATAGTTCATCTGCTGTTTCTTTAAATGACAGAGATATAAAACAGAGATAACGATAGTCCAGGTGTAATTCATTAGAGAAACACACATCTTTTTTATATATAGATACAAACACACACACACATATATATATATACATATTTTTAATTGTAACTTTTTCTTTTTAAAATAATAACTTAAATAATTGCAAATTAATCACACAGCAATTGCAGCTGTGAAATGACCCCTGAAAGATCATTCAAATTAATTATAACGTTAAATGAGAGAAGCAATGACTTGACATTATTAAAGGGAGCATATGATGCTTGTCAAAGATCATTATTTTGTGTATTTGGTGTAACAGAATATGTTGACATGCTTTAATGTCCTAAAAACACATTATTGTTCAAATACTGTACATTATTTTAGGTCCTCTAAGCCCCGCCTTGTTTTCTACAAAGCCCCTCCTTCTGACAAGCACAGTCGGCTCTGATTGGCCAGCTGACCCCAGTGCAATGTGATTGGCCGGACACCGCAAGCACTCGTTGGAAATGTAACACCCCTTTCCATAATCACCAGCTTCATCTTTCAAAATAAATGTAAAGACAGTTAATAATGTGCTTAGTTTCACCATCAGTTCACGCTGAAAGAGGACATCGTGATTTCCACATAGTGATGTAGACATGTGGGGGCGTGTTCAAACGAGGTGTTTTAGGGGGCGTGGCACAGTCTTACCTTTGGTAAAAAAAATATCTCTTTGGATTTGAGACTTCACAGATCTTCTTTATGCACCAAGAGCTTGTTACACTCCAAAGAGAAAGGAACAAATGAAATATGATCCCTTTAACATAAGGAGCTTAAGAAATAAATATTTAGTTTAAACTTTTAATTTAAAATAAATTAATGAGTTTGTTTTGAAAAAATGAATACTAAAATATGAAATTATTTTTTTAAATGAAATGACACTCTAAATAAAACAAATGAGTGAGTCAGTGAATCATTCATTCACCGATAACCGATTCATTCAAATGGCTGATTCATTCAGAAACGAATCAAATGACTGATTTACGAAAGAGTCACTGAATGATTGACTCACTCGATTCATTCAAACGGTTGATTCACCGCCGTGTGTTGATCAGAGACGCTCAACAGTTCTCCTGTGGCTTTGATTGGAGCTATTTTCATTTGTGAAACTAATCAAAACAAACATCTGTTATATAAATCACATCTGCAGTGGAGCAGATATTGTTGAGAAACAGCTCTCTTCTAATGTAATATTGCTAAACTATATCATCTGATATGAATATAAGGTTAATTTATTTAGTTTTTGCGCTCATATCTTGAATTTTAGGTTCATTCTAATAGACTCTTCAGACTGTGAGATGACAGACGAGGCGCCACGTTATTATTTCTATAAGTAATCACACCTCATGAACGTGTTAAATGGACAGCTCTGATATGTATGTATGTATATGAGGGATAAATCAGATGAAGCTGCTGCTCTGATGTAAACACAGGGTTATTC
Organism: Carassius carassius; assembly: GCF_963082965.1. Lineage (NCBI taxonomy): Eukaryota > Metazoa > Chordata > Actinopteri > Cypriniformes > Cyprinidae > Carassius > Carassius carassius. The sequence continues at coordinate 32,321,594 of NC_081778.1, forward strand.
TGCCGCTGGTGTCTGAGGACTCGAGTCGGTCCGCTCCTTCGCTTCTTTCTTTGGCCTGTCAGAGCGCTGCAGAATTATTACGCCCGCTTTTCCCACCCTGAGCCTGGAATGCTTTTCTAAAGAATATTGTACACACGTCTCTCGTCGATATTGCCCATTATCAGCCATATTTACCAGCTATAAATCGAGCGAATAGTTCTGTTTGGTGATGTTTGACCGTCGGCGTGTCCAACTCAAACATCTCTGCGCCGACACGCGTGAGTCTCGCCCAATAAATAGCGTGTCTTGTTAGAGCTGCTGTCATGATGCCGAGAGCGTGACGCGAGTAATGTGACATTTATAAACTAAACACTGTACCTGTGCGGTTTTACTGGGGTGAATTATCCTGGAGCTCATGTAAAGTGTGTCAGCATGTGTTTCTGGACGTCTCGCAGGACACAGTGAGGAGATCTTGAGTTATGGAGGAAGATCACATTTAAAGCGATAGTCACCCATTCTCTCTCGTCTCGTTTCTTTCTTCTGCTGAACACAAAAGAAGATATTTTGAAGCATGTTGGTAACCAAACAGATGACGGTAGCCATTGACTTCCATTGTATTTTTTGAGCATACTGTGGAAGGTATTGGGACCATTTTTAAACCAGAATGTCATAGTTTCTTTAAGTGTACTGTCCCTTTAAATACAGTCTACAGCAGTGTTGTTTTATTATCAATGAGAAACTATTGTAGATTTTATTAATAGTTTTATTATTAATGTTTTTTTATAATTAATATTTTTATTATACATTTTTATTCATAGCTTTTATTTTTTATATATAAACGTGAGTATGAGAAAGATGCAATACAAATAAAATGTATGATTATTATTCATATATATATATTTTTCAAGTTTTAATGTTTTTTTGTATTTTTTCTTAGGGTTATTTACATTTTTTATATGGTTATTTTTTATTATTTAAGTTTTAGTTATTTTACTACATCTAGTTAAATAAAAATGAGGGAAAAAAAGGATTTGTTTTATTATTTTGTTTATTTTTTTCATTCTAATTTCTTTTCAGAAACTAGTTTTTTAATTTTTTTTATTTTATTTCAATTAACAAAGAATGTTCTGATACACTTTACAATACAGTTACATTTGTTGACATTAGTTAACACAAACTAACATTTATGAATCTTAGTTAATGTTGATTCCAACAATTCCTAATGCATATGTTATGTTATTAATGCATTAAATATAGTTATGTAACCAAGGGTTTGAATGGTTTTAGTGAAGGATAATAACTTATTAACCGGTTCCAAAAGTGAAAACACGTCGACTGATTCTGTACTGGAGCAGAAAATAGTCAGAGCGTGACTGAATGCTTTCGTGAAACACAAATATCTCCAGATGAGGCTGATACAGTTGATGGGAATAATATTTGCTCATTGGCTGAAGGTGATGATGTCGTGGCGGTGGGCCGCGGGCCAGGATCATTATTTTATTTCTGCTCTTGTTTAACGTGGGTTGGCTCTGTAATTTGTCACTGAAGTTATTTTATGCTTCACTTGTGAAAAGAAAGCATCTCGAGAGTTTCATCTGAACGTAGAGCACGCTGCATCTGTGACCTTCCTCCACGATTGCACTTCTTCTGCTGAGGAACGAGCGTCTCGCTGTGCTCTCGCTGGAGTTTTGATGGTAGCTTCGTGTTATTTTAAGACTTGTTTAGTCTGTAGGTCTGATTTTAAGCACTTATATTACACATATAGACATCCAGCTCTGCCTGTTATGATGTTATAATGATATGAACACTGTTATGATATTAGAAATGACTGTGTTTAACTGATATAGAGATCTGTTTCAGCTTTATTCTGATAGTCGCTGACAGCAGGGAGAAACACAACACTAAACGCATAATCATAAAATGAAATGAACCCTTATGATGGTATTTAATAAGAATAGCTAAATAAATAAATATATATATATATTTTTTTTTTTCATATAATTTTGCATGATATACAGTGTCACCGGATGTCTTTTATTTATTTTAAATGTATTTATTTAATCTTTTTTATTTGATCTTCCTGGCCCAGATAGGCTGCAACAGGCTTATTTATTTATTTATTTATTTGATAACATTTATATGTATTGATTTACCTTTATTTAATCAGGAAAGCATTTATGAGACCAAACATTTTTTTTAAAGGAGTTTTCTAGCCAAAAATAGGCAGCAAAATACTTACTTTTATAATTATTTATTTCTTAGCCTTTATTTAATCAGGAGAGTCTTTCTGAGATCTATAATCTCTTTTACAGGATTTTCCTGGTCAAGATAAGCAGTAAAATAAAAGCACATACAGAAGATGAAGCTTGGGCCGAGAGAGTTTCTGGCACAAAGCCGTGTGTTTTAATGCGTCTGCAGCGATAACAAGCGCCACTATCACCTCCAGAGACGTGTTTGCATGCTCAGAGCGCTCCGCTCCAGACCTCTGCGTGTTCCTGTGATAAAGTGCTGAGCGTAATGGCTGTCGGCCCTGATTCACTCGCTGTAATGAGGGCAGGAGGTCACTGCGGCTGTCGGCCGGGTCACCAGCGGTCAGCCGCTCTATTTACGGCTGTCGCTCAGAGTCGGCCTCCAGTCAGAGCCGTAAACGCCGTCTGGAGAGAGAGACTGAGCAGTGAGTAACAGGAGCCCGTCAGATCCCGTCCATCACAGCTCTCAGGCTGTGGGATCAGATCCCTGCCACAGTTCTGAGCACAAAAGATTCGATTTTAAGCACACAAAAGTGCATTTTGCGGTGAAAATGATCGTCTTGCAAAGAAAAAAGTATTTTGAGTGCACTAAAATCAATTTTGCATTAAAATAAGTTTGTGCATGTGAGTGAGTGAGTGAATGTGTGTGTGTGTGTGTGTGTGTGTATAAGAGAGAGAGAGAGAGAAAGAGAGAGTGTGTGTGAACACACTACAAAGACTGCTTGATCTTGCAGGTTTGCATTGCACAACATCAGACAGATCAGGCCCTTTCTAACGAAGCATGCTGCACAACTACCTTTACATTTATATTTTTTAAATATAACTTGGCATCGGTCATTAAAAACAGCAGACTGACTGAAATATCGACCACTGCAGGGTTGATTTATCTGAATCACTTCTGTTTTTCTTTATATGACACGAGGACGACTGTGAGTTCTGACTGTGTTTGTGGATGTCTCTCTTCTAGATTTACGATCAGGAGGGAACCTTACAGCACTTTATTGACGGGAACGAGCCCAGTAAGTCGAGCTGGATGAGGTACATCCGCTGCGCCAGACACTGTGGAGAGCAGAACATGATGGTGGTGCAGTACAGGTAACTGCTTTAGAGAAACTGCTTAACTAAACCAACCCACACCAGCACTAACCACCCGAAGAGATAAACACATCCAGTCGGCAGTGAGAGAGAGCTGACAAACCCTACAGAGATACACGAGTGTAGTAAAACTCTGCTAATACAGCTATTGTTCATGGATTAAAGTATTTATAATTAACAGCATATAGAGTAAACAAAATTGGATATACAAAATGTACAAAAATCAGCAAGTGTTGTCCACACACTTAAAAGGTAACAGACCACAGAGGTCCAAATGTTTTAATAATTTTAATTTTTAATTAGATTATTTTTACAATATTAAAAAAAATTTAAAAGATATGTTTGGATAAACACTCATGATCGGTTTTATTCATTTATTTTTAAATATTATTTTTACATTCTTAAATATAATATTATTAAAATGATAAAATATACAGTACATTTTATAGATCTTTTTTTGTCTTTTTTTGTATTTTTCTTTTTTATCTTTTTAAATATAAAAAAATAATAACCTTTGCAGTTGGGTTTATGTTTATTTATTTTATTATTTCCTTCTTTTTTAAATCAAAACAATATATTTTGATAAACCTTTTTATTTATTTATTTATTTATTTATCTTTCTTAAATCCAAACAAAACATATATATATATATATATGGTCTTTTGTATTTTTTTTTTTAATTAATCATTTAAATATTTTTCTTTAATCTAAAAAATTATAGTAAAATATATATTTTGATAGATCTTTGTGGTCTGGGTATCTGTTTAGTGTGCAGGCAAAACTGGCTGATTTTTGTATGTAAAACCTCCCAAAACCTCCTTATAAAGCAAAAACGATATAAAAAAAAATAAGTATTAAAAAAATGTGATTCTAAAAATTTTCTGTTAGTGTTAGGTTGTAGTTTATATAACTAGCTATATATAAAATCAGTAGAAGTCTACACACTGAGAGCTCAGGCTGAAGGGGTTTTTAATCTCGAGCTGATCTTCTTCGTGTAAGTCCGTGTTGAAGGGCGAGTCTCACGCGTGTGTGGGTCCAGATCATATGTTGATGTTCAATATCTTGATGAAATCCTCTTCAAAGCCACCGGTGATGGATGGACTCCGAGGCGCTGTTTGGTTTCGCTCTATTGGCATGTCCCGTGCAGGGGGTGTCCTTTATGACTTACCCGACCACAACACTAAATCGCTGTCAGTGTGGGGGCCAGAGGGCTTTGATCTGCGCAGATTCATGCGTGTTTTGGAGGTGACGGCAGGCTTGTAAGAGCGGGTGTTGGTTTACTCGGTCCGAGCGTGCAGGACCACCCATCGCTCCCCAAACAGACTCTTTCAGCGGCCCGCCGACTCATTGAGTCCCACTGCATTCACTGGAGCACTGCAGTGTTTATGTTGAGCCAAGCCGAGCTGAGAGACGTGTTTTCTCTCTCTCTCTCGGTTATGAGATGTTGCTGATTTATGGACTCGGCTCTTGTTTTATTTTGATGTCGTGGTGGAAAGAATTAATAAAATGCACTGATCTCAGCAATTTCAGCAGGACCAAAGAGTCAAACTTTTGTAGGTTTTTTTTCTCTATGTAAGAGAAAATAGAGCTGTATCCAGCGTATAAAAGACAAATAGAGTTAGTCTGGCTAGCTGCTTGTCTAAAAATAATATATGCTTTATTATTTTTTACATTTATTTTTTATCTTTTGTAAATCTAAATATATATTTTATTATTTTGATCATTTATTATTCTTTTTTTTTATCATAAATAAACAATAAAATATATTTTATTGATAGACCTTTGTGTGTGTTTTTTATATACGGTATACACTTGAGAATAAAAATACATACATACATGTGTAACAGTAAATTGGATCCGTGCGGCTCTTAAAGTGACAGCAGCCTAATATTCCTGCTGCATAATATTCCTGATTCCTCAATTTTAAAATAAAAACATCGTAGCAAAACATACCATTTGTAATTTTCTTTTTGTGTGCACAGACAACATTTGGTGATTGTAGACGTTTTTTTTGAGTGAGTCCGCAGTGAACACTTTTATATTGAAAGAGACTGAAACAGGGTTGTAAACAAGTATGTTCTTTATACTTTCAACAACAGCCTGTAATACGCAGTTAACAAATGCAGTGATCAGTGTTGTCACCAGAAATCATCCTTTAACAGATCAAGGATAGTAAGACAGAGATATGGCTTTCCTCAGCAGATATTCAGACCAATGTTTTATTGTGAATATGAGATTGAGCTGAAGAACGAATGCTGTGTCAGATGCAGATAATCACACTCGCTCAGTCCATCTCTCTCATCATACTCTACATAATACAGAGAGCTTTTATACAGTGATACAATAAGCTTTTATGAAGCAACTCAATGTTCCTTTATTACTAAAGTTCTAAAGTGATGTTCTTGTATTAGTAACAGATCTTGAGCTCAGCTGTTAAACTGTCAAACTGGGATTGAGTCTGTGGCGGAAGAAAGTAGTTCCACACAAAAGAGGGTTTTTAAAGACAATCTCTTGCTGTTCCTTTTGTATTTAAACACTTGTGACGTCAAACTGTTGTATAAATGCCATATTAAACTGGTAGCCATGCAATTTGGCTAAATATACACACAGATACGATTACCTACAGCCAAATCACAGCCGTGCTGATATAATATATGGCTCATGTGTGTGTGTGTGTGTGTGTAAATTCAAGCATGACAATGAATGATTTGATATATTTTATAATGGGTTGCACATATTTCACAGTAATTTATAGTCAAATTTCTATTTAGTTTTCTAAGCATTGTGTTTGCATGTTTCAGGTCGTGTATCTTCTACCGGGCGTGTGCAGATATTCCTCGAGGAACAGAGCTCCTGGTTTGGTACAATGACAGCTACACGTCTTTCTTCGGGATCCCGCTGCAGTGCGTCGCACAAGACGAAAACCGTAAGAGAAACTCTTCTGCATCAGTCTCATCTGAACAATTCACATGCTTGTTATTTCCACTAGGGATGCACGATATATTGGCCGATACCATATTATTGTGTTTACTTTGTGCATAGAAATCTGGTTTATCTCATATAGATAAAGCTTATAGAGCGTTAATAGGGTGCTTCAGTTTGCTGGTGATTATTTAGCTCAGTGCACAACATTAATAACTACAATTGGGACTGTCATATATATTATATAAACATTATAATGAGAACACTATTATAATAAAAATCTTGTGATTTTGGATTGGTTTCCATGTTTCAGCATGTTGTTGTGGGGAGGAGCCAAGAGTGCATGCACAACACAAGTTCTTATAAGCATGTAAATTAGTTAGAGTTCACTTGTGCATTTGCATCTTTTTGTACATATATAATTTGTGATGTTATGTTTATGTTGGATAACTATCTGATTAATCTCAAATAGGATGCGTTTCCTTGAGTTAAATGAGCTGGCAGCAGTTTATTTTATTTACTTTTAAGGTTGCTTTATGTTTGATTTTTGTGAAGTGTTTAGTGCCTTTTAATGGTGAGACTTTTTTGGTAATCATAAAAAATTGGATTTAGATTTATTGGCCAAAATATCGGTTATCACCTTTCATGTATTGAAAATTATCGGTTATCGGTATCGGCCAAAATGTTAAATATCGGTGCATCCCTGATTTCCTCTAGACACGCTGATGCTTTATATAGTTATATAGGAATAGTATTTTTTGAGGATTTATTTTTTTTCATAATAACTTTTTAATTTACAAGAAAATATCTGAGTTACTTTTTCAAAAAATTAACACCAGTTTTCTTTGTTTTCCCATTTATTGACTGACGAGTCTCCAGTCCCCAAATTTGGAGAAATCAGAAGTACAGAGGCGTGTAGTTCTAGACTAAATGTGAATGTGCATTAATTCATCCTCGCAAAAAACAACAACAACAACAAAAAAACAGGTTTATTATTCATCAAAATGAATTAAAACAGTGAAATGCAAACTTAGAATATGACGCAAACCTGTAATAATTAAATATGTTAAATAACACAATTGTATCCAATCGCATTTTATTAAGAAATATATTTGCTGCTTACCTTTGATGATCTAGTTTAACCATACTAATTAGCAAAAATGACTTTAAATAAACTAACAATTGTGCTTCATTGTTTTTAGTTTTTTCATTGCCGAAGAGTGAACCTTCTTCTCCTGTGTTCTACAGACGTGAATTTACTCTCCTTCAGCCTGAGGTTTATTCATTATACTTTTTGGTGTGAAAGGGCTTTAACATTTGCTCTAAATAGAACTTATCTTAAAAACAATCAAGCCCTTTTCATATTTAAAAAGTAACACAAAAGTAACGCAAAAGTAATGTAATGCATTACTTTCCATAAAAAGTAACTAAGTAACGTAATTAGTTACTTTTTTAGGGAATAATGCGTTACTTTTAAAAGTAACTTTCCCCAACACTGGCGATGATCATAGTAGCCAATCACAGAGATATCTGAGCTGGCCAATCAGAGCTGTTTGAGAATCCGTTCAAAATATTAGCGGGAAATCAAATTTTTTAAATTTCAGTACTGACATTGAAACTTCTGCAACACAGTGTGTTATTATTTTTATTCAAAACCACGATTTCTCAATTTTAAAATAACAAAATTGTAGCATTTTTATTTTTATTAATCACCGAAATCAGAGGAATGGCCCAGCTCGGTTTCTTCAGTGTTCATGTTCTCCGTCTGCTCCTGGACGTGAGAGCGAATCTGACAGTGCAGTGTTTACAGCAGACAGACTTTATGAGCTCTGATGTGTTTAGACAGCGCTCTTTCCTTCCAAATGCTGCTCTAAAGTGTGTCGTGTGATCTGTGCTGCTGAGAAATACTGCGAGAGAGAAGCTCCGATCAGAAAGCCATTTTGACACTGTTTGAGTCTGAACAGATGAAGATGTTTCTCCACATTGGGTCTGATCTCAGGTCAGCGGCTGGAGCTTCATGCTGCATTGACTGCGCAGGCGTTATTGAATCAGAGATCTCTCACATGTCTCGTCTTACAGTCGGATAATTCAGTGTTTATGCACACAGTGTGCTGCGTGATGAGGAATGTGGAATGTGGTTTGACGATGGAAGCGTTTCTGAACATAAAATGTCTTTGAAAGCGTCTGAAGATGTCGGTTCCTTGTCCAAGATTTGACTCTATGGCTGATCCTCTAATGCTGTTTAGTGATTTTTACGTTACATGTACTAAATGTGTTTTTAATGATATACGATTATCATATACAGCTTTATGTCAATGTGATTATTGTATTAAATTAAACATGGACGTTAAAAAGTTTCATCAGTTTGATTTTTTTAAAGAAATGAACACTTTAATTCACCAAGGACGCATTAAATTGATCAAAAGTGACATTAATATAGCATTTATAATGTTACAAAATATTTTTTTACAGATAAGTGCTGTTCTTTTGAACTTTCTGTTCATCTGTGAATCCTGGAAAATAAAATGCATCACAGTTTCCATAAAAATATTAATGTTTTAAGCATTGATAATAATCAGAAATGTTTCTTGAGCAGTAAATCATCATATTTTCATGATTTCTGAAGATCATGTGACTCTGAAGACTGGAGGAATGATGCTGAAAATACAGCGGAGCATCACAGAAATAAATTACACTTTAATAACAGATTTGAAATAGTAATATTTCACTATTTTTACTGTATTTTTGGTCAAATAAATTCTTTCATAAACAAGAAAATCTTGATCAATGATGGTCAGTTTTTGAAATACATTTTCACTCCAGTGTTGTACCATAGACTTCCTTTTATAGTTTTTGTTCATATTTTGAATTCGATTTTATTTTCTGTTTTTGCTTTTTCAAGTAATTTTTTATTTTATTTATTTTGCTGTGTTTTTGTCTTTTTTTTGTTCTCACCATATCGTTTTTATTAATTTATTGACTAGTTTGAGTTCATTCAGTTTGGGTAATTTTATACAACATCAGATATTTTACATTTTAAAAATGTTTTTGAGTCATTTCACATTTTGATGTTATTCTGAGTAAGACAAGCATGTTTCTCAGCTTGACTCGGATGTTCTTCTGCTGTTTCTGTGGCAGTGAACGTGCCCTCTTCTGTCATGGAGGCAATGTCTCGTCAGGACTCGCTCCAGCCCTTCAGTAAGAGTCCCAAACCCTCGTCTTCCTCACTGCTGCCGCGCTCCATGGTCTTCCCTCAGACGCCCTGCTCTCGGAGCTTCTCTCTGCTGGACAAGAGTCACGTGGAGTCCAGCCTGAGCCAGATGAGCGGGAAGAACCAGCGTGTGCTGGCCAGCCCCACGTCCACCAGCCAGCTGAGCTCCGACTTCAGCGACTGGCATCTGTGGAAGTGTGGCCAGTGCTTCAAGACCTTCACGCAGAGGATCCTGCTGCAGATGCACGTGTGCACACAGAACCCCGACAGGTACGAGAGCACGCCGAAGACAAACAGCGTTTGATTCTACAGTGCAGATCGATCCAAAGCAGCTTCACGGGAAATGTTGCAAAATGCATCAGTTCAGTTTTTAATGAAGCCATTATTTAGATCAATTCTGATTCAATTCAGTTCAATAAAAGTGTCAATATCGCAAAGTCCGTCAATTATAAAAACAAGTTTGATTCAGCCATAAAACAGCTCTACAGAAGATGAGTGTCATAATTCAGTTCAGTGTTGATTCAGTTCATGAAGTCAATATGGCAAAATTCATGAATTATAAAACAAATTCAGTTCTTCGATTCTTAATCTGAAACTTTATTGGTATCTATAAGCAGCTCTGCAGAGGACAACATTTTCATCATTCAGTTCAGTTTAATAATAGAGTCAGTGTTGCAAAATTAATCAATTAAAATAAATTCAATTCTTTAATTCTAAATTTGAAATTCAGTTGTTAACTATAAAGCAGTTCTACAGAAGATAAAAGTGTCATAATTCAGTTCAGTAACGATTTTGACACAAATTCAACTTGATTCTTAATTTGAAATTTGATTTTTAACCAGTTTTATTTTAATATCAATGAGATATTACAGTTTTTATTAATATTTTGAATGCTTTATTTTTATATTTTATTTTCCTTCTAAAGTGTTTTTGTCACTTTTATTAGTTTTTGTTATTTTGAAATATTTTTATATATTTTTAGTTATTTTAGTACATCATTTTTTTGTATTATATTTTATTCTAGTTCATTTTTATTGTATTTCATGAAGCATTTTTTGTGAAACAGAAGATCAGTTCTAGTTTTCTTCTCATCTAATATTCTCAGTGCAGTTAAATCAATAATATTTCTGAATGTAGATGAATAGAGTTATGATCGTTCAGACACGTGTCCAGATCTCTGTGAATCTGAGCACTGAATGTTCTCCACAAGAGATGATTTTCTCAAAGCGACATGTTTTCCCGTGTAACATCATCTCTAAACCTAATTAAACACGGCCGAGCATGTATTGGAAAATTTTTGCTTAGCTCTATTTTCCGAGTTGCGTTCAGTTCTATAAATCAGCTGCGCGTCACAAAGAAATCCCCAGTCCAGAGGTGATGCAGAGGAAAACAGATGCCACTTATTCAATAAACTAATATTCATACAGAAGAAAAATGTTTGCGGGATGAAGTCAATGTGAGGTTTTATCGATACCCAACTTTATGACCCCGAGGCGCAGATAAAATTTAGCTGAACGAGGCAATCTGGGACGCCGCGTGACTCGGGGAATCTGTGGGAAATGATCTCGCCGATGCTTTATGGCCTTTGGCTTATACATATTTATTGATGTTTAGTTTATATGTACATTTGAGAGAGGATAAATCACGGCATCATTGCAGAACAAAGCTGATGTGCTGCTCTAAGCTCGAGGTGTTTTTCTTCTTTTTGTTCGCTCACATCAATCTCAGCGATGACACGTTTCATTAATGAGTAAAGAGCCATTTATTACCATATCGAGCAGAAGAAATATTCTCCTGCTGTAAGACTCAAATAAGACATTAGAGGAATCTCAGTGTGTGCCGTCAGGTTCTGGAAGTGTGTGTGTGTTGGAGGTCCGGAGGGTTATTTATGTGCGTCCCGCTCCGGCCGCTGCAGCAATAAACAATAAGTGTACATCAATCAGTCGTGCTGCTGTAGTTAAAGCACCGCACACATTCATCAGCTGAAGATATTCAGCATCAGACAGAAACACTTCATCAGTGCTGGAACATTTCAGCTATACACATAGATAATCATTTCTTATTGCTTTTCTTTTCTTTTTCAGAAACAATTTTCACATTTAATTTGAAATCGTTGTTGCTGAACATTTAAAAACGTCATAGTTTTCCACATTAAAATCTTGTTATTATTTGAAACATATGCACACATACACTAAATAATTTTTTCTTAAAAAAAAAGATAGATATGTATATAAAACTCTTAAAATAAAATTATATATATATATATATATATAATTTAAGGAATCATTCAAAGAAGAAAGGTTTAAGCATTAAAACGATAAGTGTAATACTGCTTTAAATTGTTGTTGCCCCCCCCCCCCAAAAAAAACAATTAAAAAGTTTTCTGTTTAATTAAATTGCAATTTTGTTTTTGTTTTTCTGAGCAAAAAAATAAATATAATACATGTTCCCCTGATTTACAGAAGAGACCCACTAAAATGTCATTCAGTGTAACAATCTTGTCAGGCATATTTACAACAAAACATTTACAATTTATGACACATTAAAAGACTAATTACTCTCACACCAAATACTAATAAGTTGTCCTTTAAATTTTTTTAAATGTGCCACTATCCAAGGTTTTGCCCATTTGTCAGTAAGAATGTTTTACTCATTTAAAGCACAATCAAATTTAATATGCTCCCTTATTCTTTTATATATATATATACTGTAACATTATTTCAACCAAATTTTTAGATTTTGTCCTCCAAAAGCTTCTTTGAAACCTTAAAGGAAGATAATTAACTTACATTTAATGTGCTTTCTATGGACATGAAATCACTTTTGTAAATGTATTTTGATTCAGACATCTTAACGTCTTTGACCAAAACATATGTTTAGAATTTTTAATTAATTTTCATAACAGAGTCTGAAGCGGGTGTAAGAGTAACCTGAAGAAATCAGAAAGATCAAAGCATTTACAGTCTCAGCTTTAAAGAAGAGCGTTTGGTTCAGCTTGTTCTCCTTCATGGGGCTGATGGAAGCTCGTCTGATGCTCTCTGATTCATTAGCATTAACTGGCACTTGACTAGTAATGGACGTAGGGTTGTTAGCGCGGTAAACACGGCTGTGAGACGGCCGGTGCTGATGAGGGTCACTCTGTGTTTCAGGCCGTATCAGTGCGGACACTGCTCGCAGTCGTTCTCGCAGCCGTCCGAGCTCCGCAATCACGTGGTCACACACTCCAGTGACCGGCCCTTCAAGTGCGGCTACTGCGGCCGAGCCTTCGCCGGAGCCACCACGCTCAACAACCACATCCGCACACACACCGGGGAGAAGCCTTTCAAGTAAGTACCAGTGAGTACCAGCCATTCCTACAGCACCCTAACCCTTCAGTCACCACACTGAGCTCAGCAGAGTCCTAAGTGCATGACAAACATTGTAATTAGTAACATAATTCATTACTTTACACATTTTAGGTCATTTAATCAGACTAGTTTTAGATTACTTCTGACATAACTCTTTTATCACATTGATTTAAATCGAATAATCTTGATGTAAAAATACAAAGAAAATATGTTCCATTTGTTGTAATTAACAACATGAAGTGCATTAAACATTATAGTACATCAAGGAACTGCAGGGGGTTTGTGAGTTCACTGAAAAGCTGATAATTCATTAAATCATTAAAAATCTAATTCTAAATGAACTAATGAAAATAAAACTATAAACAAAAAAAATCTATTTGCATGCATGTCATGTGACCGTTAACCAACATCAAAGAAGAGTAAAAATGCAAATGTTATACTAATTTATTAAAATATTTACATGATTGCATAATCCATATCAAAAATAATCAGACACTACCAACTCTGGATACATACATAGAAATGTAACATTATTTGAAAATAATATGTGTCCATGACTGTGTATATGCATGAATCTCTTTTTATTTAGTTTCTTTTTCAAATTCAATTTTCACAATAAACACAAATACAAGTATATATATATATTGTGTGTGTGAGTGCGTGTGTGTGTGTGTGTGTGTGAGTAAGAGTGAGTGAGTGTGTGAGTGAGTGTGTGAGTGTGAGTGAGAGCGAGTGAGTGTGTGAGTGAGTGTGAGTGTGTGAGTGTGAGTGAGTGTGTGTGTGTGAGTGTGAGCGAGTGTGTGTGTGTGAGTGAGAGCGAGTGTGTGTGTGAGTGAGTGTGTGAGTGTGAGTGAGAGCGAGTGTGTGTGTGTGAGTGAGAGCGAGTGAGTGTGTGAGTGAGTGTGTGAGTGTGAGTGAGAGCGAGTGAGTGTGTGAGTGAGTGTGAGTGTGTGAGTGTGAGTGAGTGTGTGTGTGTGAGTGAGAGCGAGTGTGTGTGTGAGTGTGAGCGAGTGTGTGTGTGAGTGTGAGCGAGTGAGTGTGTGAGTGTGAGTGAGAGCGAGTGTGTGTGTGAGTGAGTGTGTGTGAGTGTGAGCGAGTGTGTGTGAGTGTGAGCGAGTGAGTGAGAGCGAGTGTGTGTGATTGAGTGTGTGTGTGTGAGTGTGTGTGTGTGTGAGTGAGTGTGTGTGAGTGTGTGTGTGTGAGTGAGACCGAGTGTGTGTGTGTGAGTGAGAGCGAGTGAGTGTGTGAGTGAGTGTGAGTGTGTGAGTGTGAGTGAGTGTGTGTGTGTGAGTGAGAGCGAGTGTGTGTGTGAGTGAGTGAGTGTGTGTGTGTGAGTGAGAGCGAGTGTGTGTGTGAGTGAGTGTGTGTGAGTGTGAGCGAGTGAGTGAGAGCGAGTGTGTGTGAGTGAGTGTGTGTGAGTGTGAGTGTGTGTGTGTGTGTGAGTGAGTGTGTGTGAGTGTGTGAGTGTGAGTGAGAGCGAGTGTGTGTGTGAGTGAGAGTGAGAGCGAGTGTGTGTGTGAGTGAGTGTGTGTGAGTGTGAGCGAGTGAGTGTGTGTGTGAGTGTGAGCGAGTGAGTGTGTGTGAGTGAGTGTGAGCGAGTGAGTGTGTGAGTGAGTGTGTGTGAGTGTGTGTGTGAGTGTGTGTGTGTGAGTGAGAACGAGTGTGTGTGTGAGTGAGTGTGTGTGAGTGTGAGCGAGTGAGTGTGTGTGTGAGTGAGTGTGAGCGAGTGAGT